>NC_041391.1:704628144-704632782 GCF_002162155.2 Triticum dicoccoides | reverse complement strand
GCCCATCGCCGCAGTCAGTCGCCATCGCCGTGCGCCGCGACCTCGCCGCCGGCCGGTGAGCCGCCCCCGCGCTTCATCTCCGGCGCCGCGCCACCCGTCTCCGACGCTCGCGTCCGGCGCCGCCCCTCGGAGTCCGCGCCCGGATCTAGCGAGATCCGGCCGGATCCGCATCTCCCCGCGCAGTCCGCGACCTTCCCCATCAACTCCGGTGATGCTCCGACGTAGCTCCGGCGAGATCCGGCCGGAGGAGGGCCCCTCGCATCAGATCCGGCCATCTCCGTCGTCTCTGGCGAGGTTCTCCGGCGAACCTCGTAAACCGTGCAGATCCAGAGGTTGACCCCCGAAATCCCTGTCCCAGATTTTTGTAAATTTCATGCCCTGTTCATCGCATCGTATCTCCGCATCCGTAGCTCCATTTCGTGCGTATAATATGTCGAATTGTTCGCCTCGAAGAGTACATCATTTCATTCCAATGCATCATATTCATTTGAGGTCATTTTGATGCCTGAATCATTATTGTAAGAGTGCTTCATAATGTTTTCTGCTGTCTGTTATCAGAACGAGCTCTTTTGTCATTGTTTCCATGATTGATGTGTGCATCCTATGAGGTTGAAGTCTTCATGTGTTTTGAACTATGTTATGTATTATTTATAGAGGTGCTTACCATGTATTTTTGTGATCAATGTGGTGACTAGCACAAGCATGCAAACTAGGCATCGTGATGTTGCTGATTTTAGTTCCTGTTCTGCTGTAATTTTGATGCCATGTAAACTTGATGCTACAGAGAGATGTATGCATATTTTGAGATACTTCCGTAAGGGTGTTTTGATCAATAGGTTATTGTATATCCATTCATGCCCTTGGTTGCAATTATGAAGTAGTCTAGCATGTCATTTGAGTGCTCTACTTTTGCTTCAAAATGTTTCCTGGCAGATTGTTTACATGTTATTCAATTTGGCCAAGCTTGCTATAGTTGATCCTTGCATGCTATGGACTTGTTCTTGACTTGGTTTGTTACACAAACATGTCTTCTTGATGATGCTATGCCTATCTTGTCATTAAATGACTTGTGGTGAGTGTATCGAGCTTGTTAAGTAGGGTTCATGATGTTGTTGTTTGCTAGGCTGAATCTGTTATTTCGTGATGCTATATAAACATGTTGCTACTAATCATTCTATGCATAATCTGGAGATGTTCTATAAACATGTTTTGATCTACATGTCATCCTCTATCCATCCATGCCCCTGGTTGTATTTATAGCTTGTTGTACCTTGTTCATATCTTGCTCCAAAGTTGCTTGAAAATGTTGTTGTCAGCCTGTTAACATTAAGTTCACTTGTTCCCATATGTTTTGCTAGTGTTCCATGCACCCTATGACCTTGCTATTGCCATGCTTAGCTTCACAAATATGTCTTCTTACTGTTGGGTGCCTTTCCATGCCATGTTTTGCTCTGTAGTGAGTTGCAGAAGCTCATCTACATGCCTTCATAATTATGTTCCTGCCATGTATGAATCTGTATAATAACTTGCTACGTTTACGTGGGTGCCATCATATTTTCTGATCCTTTTTGGCTTATGGTTACTAAGAGTCTTTTGATCTATGCATTTAGTAGATTCATTCCGTGTCTTTGTTTGCCATGATAAGTTCCTGTAACATGTTGTTTGATAGCTCTAAACATTGCATCGTGATGTTAATTTCTGCAAAGTCTGAAATTGTTATAACTTGCAATCTTACCATGTGTGTTTGAGCATGTTCTAGTGGTTTCTAGAGATAGCTCAGTGTTCATGTTTTGTTGTGCTTTACCTGTACTTCATGCCCATGCCTTTTGTTTTCTTATTGAGGTGTTGTAGCATGTTGTTTTGATGCTTGCAATATGCCTAGTTGCTGTTTTGGACAGATTATTGCTACGACTTGTTTCATGTGTGTGTGTTGAACCGTTGCTCCGTTTTGAGTGTGCTCTATATGAAACTTGCTTAGAATTGCATGTAGTGTCATATTATCATGTTGCATACATGTTTTGAGGTGTTTGCTTGATGTTTGTATGCATTTTGCATCAATGTCATGTTTAACTTGTTTTGCTCATATCTTCTAGGCCGTAGCTCCGAATTAAATGATCTTTATATGTAACTTGACTAGAATCTCGTGTAGATCATCTTGGTGCATCTTAACTTGCTGTTTAACAACTTGAACATAAGGTTTATTCAGATCTGTACCAACTTCGAAATTTGCATATGAGGACTTACCGGAATTGTTATATGTTGTTCCCGGCCTCATTTAAACTTGCCTTGATGTGTTGCTCTTGTTTGCATCATCTCTTGCCATGAGTAGATTCATGTAGTCTTGTCATGCATCATGCCTTGTTCATGTGTGGTGTGTTTACCTATGTTGTGTGCTTCTTTTTGATAGTTCCTGTTTCGTTGCGATCGTGAGGATTCGTTCGTCTATGCTTGGTTCGGCTTCATCCGTTCGTCTTCTTCATGGACTCGTTCTTCTTCCTAGCGGGATTTCAGGCAAGATGACCGCTACCCTGGATCTCACTACTATCATTGCTATGCTAGTTGCTTCGTTCTATCGCTTTGATGCGCTACCTATCATCCGTTTGTCGAGCCATCCCATGTTGCCATGAACCTCTAACCTTTGACGCCTTTCCTATGCAAACCGTTGTTTGGCTATGTTACCGCTTTGCTCAACCCCTCTTATAGCGCTGCTAGTTGCAGGTGAAGTTGAAGATTTCTCCATGCTGGACAGGATTTTGGTTGGGATATCACAATATCTCTTATATTATTAATGCATCTATATATTTGGTAAAGGGTGGAAGGCTCGGCCTTTTGCCTGGTGTTTTGTTCCACTCTTGCCGCCCTAGTTTCCGTCATACCGGTGTTATGTTCCCGGATTTTGTGTTCCTTACGCGGTCGGGTGATTTATGGGACCCCCTTGACAGTTTGCTTTGAATAAAACTCCTCCAGCAAGGCCCAACCTTGGTTTTACCATTTGCCTCACCACCACCTACCCTTTCCCTTGGGTCGGCCAACCCGAGGGTCATCTTTATTTTAGCCCCCCCCCCCCGGGCCAGTGCTTGTCTAAGTGTTGGTCCGAACTAGAGCACCGTGCGGGGCCATCCCTTGGCAACTTGGGTTACGTCGGTTCCTGTACGCTTCGCTCATTCGGTGTGCCCTGAGAACGAGATATGTGCAGCTCTTATCGGGATTTGTCGGTGCATCGGGCGGCTTTACTGGTCTTGTTTTACCATTGTCGAAATGTCTTGTAAACCGGGATTCCGAGTCTGATCGGGTCTTCCTGGGAGAAGGTCTATTCCTTCGTTGATCGCGAGAGCTTGTCATGGGCTAAGTTGGGACACCCCTGCAGGGTATAATCTTTCGAAAGCCGTGCCTGCGGTTATAGGCAGATGGGAATTTGTTAATGTCCGGTTGTAGATAACTTGACACCAGATCCGGATTAAAACGCATCAACTGTGTGTGTATCCGTGATGGTCTCTTCTCGGCGGAGTCCGGGAAGTGAACATGGTTTCTGGGTTATGTTTGACATAATTAGGAGTTCAGGATCACTTCTTGATCATTGCTAGCTTCACGACCGTTCCGCTTGCTCTCTTCTCACTCTTATTTGCGTATGTTAGCCACCATATCATGCTTAGTCGCTGCTGCAGCCTCACCACTTTACCCCTTCCTTTCCCTTTAAGCTTTGCTAGTCTTGATACCCTTGGTAATGGGATTGCTGAGTCCTCGTGGCTCACAGATTACTACAACAACAGTTGCAGGTACAGGTTTTGCGATGATCATGACGCGAGAGCGATGCTTGCTTGTGTTGAGTTCTTCTTCTGCTTCTTCGATTAGGGGATAGGTTCCAGGTCGGCAGCCTGGGCTAGCAGGGTGGATGTCGTTCGAGTTTCTGTTTGTGTTTCATCCGTAGTCGGATGATGCTCTTATGTATTGTGATGTTGTATTCGTGTGGCATTGTATGCCTTATGTATGTATCCCCATCTATTATGTAATGTTGATGTAATGATATCCACCTTGCAAAAGCGTTTCAATATGCGGGTCTATCCTTGGTGGGACCTTCGAGTTCCTTTTGGATAGGGTCGCATATTGGGCGTGACAAGTTGGTATCAGAGCCTCGACCGACCCTAGGAGCCCCCTTGTTTGATCGTGTAGTTTGGCCGTTGTTGAGTCTAGAAGAAAACTCTTTTCAGAGTCTAGTTATATCGGAGAGTAGAATTTATTTTTACTACTCAGCCCCTTCGTCGCTCTGGTCAGGAATCTTGACGTAGGTGTTTTGAATTACTCCTCTTCCCCTTCAAATTTTTCTTTAGGTTCACGCAGTTGGTTTCCTGATCGTTGGTTCTTAGCTCTTTTGATTTGGTGCACTTCTCGTCAAGTTGACTCGACCCTCTTCATCTTTGCAAGTTCAATCCTCAGTTGTTTTCTTTTCCCACCCGCCCACCCTTCTTCTTCTCGGAACCGGAGTCCGTAATCGAGTATCCATCCTACTCGTGCAAAGTCTTGTCGTCTTTTCTCAATTATTTCAACCGGTGTTTTCTCTTCAAGTTATTCATCGATTTCCCCTTCCAAGTTGCCTTTGTTTTCCCGCCCTCCCACCCCTTTTCTTCCCGGAGTCTGAGT
>NC_041391.1:704625502-704627807 GCF_002162155.2 Triticum dicoccoides | reverse complement strand
TTTCGAGCATCAATTTCATTCGTGTGGAGCCTCTTCAGTCTTTCGTAAATTATTTCAACCGGTGAATTCTCGTCTCGGTGGACATTCGTCATCTCTTTTCTTTCGGTGGATTCAATTCATGTTTTTTTGGGTTGATCATATCCTTTTCCTCGAAGTGTTTTCCCTGCTCTTTCGCCTCTCGCCAGTTTATCCTTCCGGAGTGCTCAAGACATCTCAGGAGATTCGTCTGTGTTCCAATTAATTCGTGGTGGTCACCTCATTCAAATATTTCAATTGTTCCGGTGCTTCATCTATTTGTTCAACAATCCTTTCCAACGGTGTTTTCTCTTCAGTGGGCCCTAACCCACAGGTCTTTTCCCAGGAACTTACCTGACTCTTCTAATTATTCCGGAGCCATTCCTAATCCTTTTCGAAGTTGACGAAAGAATGGATCCCTTCAGTCACATGTCTTCTCCAAGATCGCTTTCAAATTCTTTTCATTGTTGGCTCAACCTCTTCGTTTTTCATTCTTCCGGAGTATCCCAATAATTTTGGTGGTTTTTTCTCGTCGTCTTTCGAAGACCGAAGAAGAGCTTTCCTTTAAATCTTGTCTGTCCTCTCGAAGTTTCGCGGTTCTAGCCACATGTTATCCTCTCGAATTATTCCATTTGTCAGATATCCTTTTCTTATCCATCCGGAGTATGTCAGAAGTTGTTTTCCCAATTCTTTTACCGGAGGCCATCATTCCAGTTATCGTTCTCTATTTATCCCGGTGCTTCGTTCAAGTGTTCTTTATCAGCTCGTTGTCTCTTTGTTCTTTGGCATATAAATTTCCTCTAGCATATTTGTTCTTGTAATTCTTTCTGGTGATTCATTCTTTTTCACCAGTCATTTCTGAATCCTAATGGTGGTTCTTTCAGATTCTATTTCCTTGATTATCATTCAATCCTTTTCTTCGGAGTTTGTTCTTGAGGAATAAAATCTAGTTCCAAGTCTTTTCATCTTTTCTTTTCCGGAGTTCAAATTTCCTCGGTCATTTCGTCGGAACCTCCATCTAAATCATCGCAAGGCTCATCTTATTCTTTCATCCTTCATTCTATCTCATCATCCTTTTTGTTACCGGAGTTCTTCATGATTTAATTCATTTCTCAAGTGTTCATCAAGACTCTTGTTGGTGGAGTTCAAGTATCTTTTCTTCTCGCGTCTCGAAGTGCAATTAATCCTCTGTATTCTTTTGAAGTGGAGTTTTGCATTTCTTCGTTCTTCTAAGTTATCCAATCATTTATGTTTGTGGCTGGTTATCACCTCATAATTTTGGGATGTTTTCCATAAGACCACAACAAGCTTATTCTTTCGTTGTTGATTTTCTCAACAATTTCGTTCAATCCTTCCTTCTAAGTTCTTTTCATTCTATTCTGTCAATTCTTCTGGAGGCATTGCATTGTTTATCTCTTAAAGTATCGTTCCATCCTCTCAAGTTCGTGTTCTATTCTTTCCTTGTTCAGCCGGAGTGCTGCCTAAATCCTTTCAGTATTATTCGTTTCTTATCTTGTTTTAACCGGAGTGGTTTTGTAGTCTATCTGATTCCGTGAGCTTTTGATTCTCGTCATTCTTGTCGTTCCTCTCTTATTCTCGAGTGCTCTCGATTCTTTGCTTCTTCTCTCGAGTTCTTGTTTCACCTCATCCCTTTTTCTCTTCCGTCTCGGTCCTAAGATCTCGGGACGAGATCTTTTGTTAGTGGAGGAGTGTTGTAACGCCCCGGATTCAATGTGCCAGGTGTCTGCCAGTTATTCGCCGTCGTTGCCATGTCATTTGCTTGCGTGTTGCATTTTATCATGTCATCATGTGCATTTCATTTTGCATACGTGTTCGTCTCATGCATCCGAGCCTTTTTCCCGTTGTCCGTTTTGCAATCCGGCGCTCCTATGCCCTCCGGCGTTCCCCTTTTGTCTCTCGTTGTGAGTGGGTATTAAATGTTCTCGAAATGGCCCGAGGTTTGCCAAGAGGCCTTGGTACATCACCGGTAGACCGCCTGTCAAGTTTCGTGCCATTTGGAGGTCGTTTGGTACTCCAACGGTTAACCGGGTAACCGTAAACCCCCTCTTTCTTTGCAGCCCAACACCCCTTCCAAACTGGCCCAAAACCCATCTAACTCCCCTCCATGCTCTCGGTCGTTCGATCACGATCGTGTGGGCGAAAACCGCTCCTCATTTGGACTCTCCTAGCTCCCTCTACCTATAAAACTAGCCCCTCCCCCGAAATTCGCGGATGATTTCGCCCCGAAACCCTAGCCCCGCTCCCCTCGCGCCGCCGGACACGTCCGCCC
>NC_041391.1:704622263-704625314 GCF_002162155.2 Triticum dicoccoides | reverse complement strand
GTCAGTCGCCATCGCCGTGCGCCGCGACCTCGCCGCCGGCCGGTGAGCCGCCCCCGCGCTTCATCTCCGGCGCCGCGCCACCCGTCTCCGACGCTCGCGTCCGGCGCCGCCCCTCGGAGTCCGCGCCCGGATCCGGTGAGATCCGGCCGGATCCGCATCTCCCCGCGCAGTCCGTGACCTTCCCCATCAACTCCGGTAATGCTCCAACGTAGCTCCGGCGAGATCCGGCCGGAGGAGGCCCCCTCGCATCAGATCCGGCCATCTCCGTCGTCTCTGGCGAGGTTCTCCGGCGAACCTCGTAAACCGTGCAGATCCAGAGGTTGACCCCCGAAATCCCTAAGTCCCAGATTTTTGTAAATTTCATGCCCTGTTCATCGCATCGTATCTCCGCATCCGTAGCTCCATTTCGTGCATATAATATGTTGAATTGTTCGCCTCGAAGAGTACATCATTTCATTCCAATGCATCATATTCATTTGAGGTCATCTTGATGCCTGAATCATCATTGTAAGAGTGCTTCATAATGTTTTCTGCTGTCTGTTATCAGAACGAGTTCTTTTGTCATTGTTGCCATGATTGATGTGTGCATCCTATGAGGTTGAAGTCTTCATGTGTTTTGAACTATGTTATGTATTATTTATAGAGGTGCTTACCATGTATTTTTGTGATCAATGTGGTGACTAGCACAAGCATGCAAACTAGGCATCGTGATGTTGCTGATTTTAGTTCCTGTTCTGCTGTAATTTTGATGCCATGTAAACTTGATGCTACAGAGAGATGTATGCATATTTTGAGATACTTCAGTAAGGGTGTTTTGATCAATAGGTTATTGTATATCCATTCATGCCCTTGGTTGCAATTATGAAGTAGTCTAGCATGTCATTTGAGTGCTCTACTTTTGCTTCAAAATGTTTCCTGGCAGATTGTTTACATGTTATTCAATTTGGCCAAGCTTGCTATAGTTGATCCTTGCATGCTATGGACTTGTTCTTGACTTGGTTTGTTACACAAACATGTCTTCTTGATGATGCTATGCCTATATTGTCATTAAATGACTTGTGGTGAGTGTATCGAGCTTGTTAAGTAGGGTTCATGATGTTGCTGTTTGCTAGGCTGAATCTGTTATTTCGTGATGCTATATAAACATGTTGCTACTAATCATTCTATGCATAATATGGAGATGTTCTATAAACATGTTTTGATCTACATGTCATCCTCTATCCATCCATGCCCCTGGTTGTATTTATAGCTTGCTGTACCTTGTTCATATCTTGCTCCAAAGTTGCTTGAAAATGTTGCTGTCAGCCTGTTAACATTAAGTTCACTTGTTCTCATATGTTTTGCTAGTGTTCCATGCATCCTATGACCTTGCTATTGCCATGCTTAGCTTCACAAATATGTCTTCTTACTGTTGGGTGCCTTGCCATGCCATGTTTTGCTCTGTAGTGAGTTGCACAAGCTCATCTACATGCCTTCATAATTATGTTCCTGCCATGTATGAATCTGTATAATAACTTGCTATGTTTACGTGGGTGCCATCATATTTTCTGATCCTTTTTGGCTTATGGTTACTAAGAGTCTTTTGATCTATGCATTTAGTAGATTCATTACATGTCTTTGTTTGCCATGATAAGTTCCTGTAACATGTTGTTTGATAGCTCTAAACATTGCATCGTGATGTTAATTTCTGCAAAGTCTGAAATTGTTATAACTTGCAATCTTACCATGTGTGTTTGAGCATGTTCTAGTGGTTTCTAGAGATAGCTCAGTGTTCATGTTTTGTTGTGCTTTACCTGTACTTCATGCCCATGCCTTTTGTTTTCTTATTGAGGTGCTGTAGCATGTTGTTTTGATGCTTGCAATATGCCTAGTTGCTGTTTTGGACAGATTATTGCTACGACTTGTTTCATGTGTGTGTGTTGAACCGTTGCTCCGTTTTGAGTGTGCTCTATATGAAACTTGCTTAGAATTGCATGTAGTGTCATATTATCATGTTGCATCCATGTTTTGAGGTGTTTGCTTGATGTTTGTATGCATTTTGCATCAAGGTCATGTTTAACTTGTTTTGCTCATATCTTCTAGGCCGTAGCTCCGAATTAAATGATCTTTATATGTAACTTGACTAGAATCTCGTGTAGATCATCTTGGTACATCTTAACTTGCTGTTTAACAACTTGAACATAAGGTTTATTCAGATCTGTACCAACTTCGAAATTTGCATATGAGGACTTACCGGAATTGTTATATGTTGTTCCCGGCCTCATTTAAACTTGCCTTGATGTGTTGCTCTTGTTTGCATCATCTCTTGCCATGAGTAGCTTCATGTAGTCTTGTCATGCATCATGCCTTGTTCATGTGTGGTGTGTTTACCTATGTTGTGTGCTTCTTTTTGATAGTTCCTGTTTCGTTGCGATCGTGAGGATTCGTTCGTCTATGCTTGGTTCGGCTTCATCCGTTCGTCTTCTTCATGGACTCGTTCTTCTTCCTAGCGGGATTTCAGGCAAGATGACCGCTACCCTGGATCTCACTACTATCATTGCTATGCTAGTTGCTTCGTTCTATCGCTTTGATGCGCTACCTATCATCTGTTTGTCGAGCCATCCCATGTTGCCATGAACCTCTAACCTTTGACGCCTTTCCTATGCAAACCGTTGTTTGGCTATGTTACCGCTTTGCTCAACCCCTCTTATAGCGTTTCTAGTTGCAGGTGAAGTTGAAGATTTCTCCATGGTGGACAGGATTTTGGTTGGGATATCACAATGTCTCTTATATTATTAATGCATCTATATATTTGGTAAAGGGTGGAAGGCTCAGCCTTTTGCCTGGTGTTTTGTTCCACTCTTGCCGCCCTAGTTTCCGTCATACCGGTGTTATGTTCCCGGATTTTGTGTTCCTTACGCGGTCGGGTGATTTATGGGACCCCCTTGACAGTTTGCTTTGAATAAAACTCCTCCAGCAAGGCCCAACCTTGGTTTTACCATTTGCCTCACGACCACCCACCCTTTCCCTTGGGTCGGCCAACCCGAGGGTCATCTTTATTTTAGCCCCCCC
>NC_041391.1:704589061-704621976 GCF_002162155.2 Triticum dicoccoides | reverse complement strand
GTGCGGGGTCATCCCTTGGCAACTTGGGTTACGTCGGTTCCTGTACGCTTCGCTCATTCGGTGTGCCCTGAGAATGAGATATGTGCAGCTCCTATCAGGATTTGTCGGCGCATCGGGCGGCTTTGCTGGTCTTGTTTTACCATTGTCGAAATGTCTTGTAAACCGGGATTCCGAGTCTGATCGGGTCTTCCTGGGAGAAGGTCTATTCCTTCGTTGATCGCGAGAGCTTGTCATGGGCTAAGTTGGGACACCCCTGCAGGGTATAATCTTTCGAAAGCCGTGCCTGCGGTTATAGGCAGATGGGAATTTGTTAATGTCCGGTTGTAGATGACTTGACACCAGATCCGGATTAAAACGCATCAACCGTGTGTGTAGCCGTGATGGTCTCTTCTCGGCGGAGTCCGGGAAGTGAACACGGTTTCTGGGTTATGTTTGACGTAAGTAGGAGTTCAGGATCACTTCTTGATCATTGCTAGCTTCACGACCATTCCGCTTGCTCTCTTCTCGCTCTTATTTGCGTATGTTAGCCACCATATCATGCTTAGTCGCTGCTGCAGCCTCACCACTTTACCCCTTCCTTTCCCTTTAAGCTTTGCTAGTCTTGATACCCATGGTAATGGGATTGCTGAGTCCTCGTGGCTCACAGATTACTACAACAACAGTTGCAGGTACAGGTTTTGCGATGATCATGACGTGAGAGCGATGCTTGCTTGCGTTGAGTTCTTCTTTTGCTTCTTCGATCAGGGGATAGGTTCCAGGTCGGCAGCCTGGGCTAGTAGGGTGGATGTCGTTCGAGTTTCTGTTTGTGTTTCATCCGTAGTCGGATGATGCTCTTATGTATTGTGATGTTGTATTCGTGTGGCATTGTATGCCTTATGTATGTATCCCCATCTATTATGTAATGTTGATGTAATGATATCCACCTTGCAAAAGCGTTTCAATATGCGGGTCTATCCTTGGTGGGACCTTCGAGTTCCTTTTGGATAGGGTCGCATATTGGGCGTGACATATGTTCCTAGAGAAAATTGTGTTGAAAAATGTTAGTAGCAATGATGCGGATTGGATCCGTGATCTGAGGTTTATCCTCATTGCTGCGCAGAAGAATTATGTCCTTGATGCACCGCTAGGTGACAGACCTATTGCAGGAGCAAGATGCAGACATTATAAACGTTTGGCTAGCTCAATATGATGACTACTTGGTAGTTTAGTGCACCATGCTTAACGGCTTAGAATCGGGACTTCAAAGACGTTCTGAACGTCATGGACCATATGAGATGTTCCAGGAATTGAAGTTAATATTTCAAGCAAATACCCGAGTTGAGAGATATGAAGTCTCCAACAAGTTCTATGGCTAAAAGATGGAGGAGAATCGCTCAACTAGTGAGCATGTGCTCAGATTGTCTGGGTACTACAATCCCTTGAATCAAGTGGGAGCTAATCTTCCAGATAAGATAGTGATTGACAGAATTATCTAGTCACCACTACCAAGTTAGTAGAACTTCGTGATGAACTATAATGCAAGGGATGACGAAAATGATTCCCGAGCTCTTCGTGATGCTGAAATCGACGAAGGTAGAAATTAAGAAAGAGCATCAAGTGTTGATGATTGACAAGACCACTAGTTTCAAGAAAAGGGCAAAGGGAAAGAAAGGGAACTTCAAGCAGAATGGCAAGCAAGTTGTCACTCCCGCGAAGAAGCCCAAAGCTGGACCAAATCCTGAAACTGAGTGATTACACTGCAAAGGAAATGGTCACTAGAAGCGGAAATGCCCTGAATATTTGGTGGATAAGAAGGATGGCAAAGTGAACAAGGGTATATTTGATATACAGGTTATTGATGTGTGCCTTACTAGTGTTTATAGTAGCCCCTGAGTATTTGATACTTGTTCGGTTGCTAAGATTAGTAACTCGAAACAGGAGTTACAGAATAAAAAGAGACTAGTTGAAGGGGAAGTGACGATGAGTGTTGGAAGTAGTTCCAAGATTGATATGATCATCATCGCACACTCCCTATACTTTCGGGATTAGTGTTAAACCTAAATAAATGTTCTTTGGCGTTTGCGTTGAGCATGAACATGATTTGATCATGTTTATTGCAATACGTTATTCATTTAAAATCAGAGAATAATTGTTGTTCTGTTTAAATGAATAAAACCTTTGATGGTCATACACCCAATGAAAATAGTTTGTTGGATCTCGATCGTAGTGATACACATATTCATAATATTGATGCCAAAAGATGCAAAGTTAATAATGATAGTGCAACTTATTTGTGGCACTGTCGTTTGGGTCATATCGGTGTAAAGCGCATGAAGAAACTCCATAAAGATGGATTTTTGGAATCACTTGGTTATGAATCATTTGATGCTTGCGAACCGTGCCTTTTGGGCAAGATGACTAAAACTCCGTTCTCCAGAACAATGGAACAAGCTACTAACTTATTGGAAATAATACATACCGATGTATGCGATCCAATGAGTGTTGATGCTCGTGGCAAGTATCGTTATTTTATGACCTTCACAAGATGATTTGAGCAGATATAGGTATATCTACTTGATGAAACATTAGTCTGAAATATTTGAAAGGTTCAAAGAATTTCAGAGTGAAGTGGAGAATCATCGTAACAAGAAAATAAAGTTTCTACGATCTGATCGTGGAGGAGAATATTTGTTACGAGTTTGGCCTTCATATAAATCAATGTGAAATAGTTTCGCAACTCACGCCACCTGGAACACCACAATGTAATGGTGTGTCCGAACGTTGTAATCGTACTTTACTAGATATGGTGCGATCTATGATGTCTCTTACTGATTTACCATTATCGTTTTGGGGTTATGCATTAGAGACAGCTGCATTCACGTTAAAAGGGCACCATCTAAATCCGTTGAGATGACATCGTATGAACTATGGTTTAGAAGTAAACCTAAGCTGTCGTTTCTTAAAGTTTGGAGTTGCGATGCTTATATGAAAAAGGTTTTCAGCCTGATAAGCTCGAACCCAAATCGGAGAAGTGCGTCTTCATAGAATACCCAAAGGAAACTGTTGGGTACTCCTTCTATCACAAATCCAAAGGCAAAACATTCGTTGCTAATAATGGATCCTTTCTAGAGAAGGAGTTTCTCTCGAAAGAAGTGAGTGGGAGGAAAGTAGAACTTGATGAGGTAACTATACCTGCTCCCTCATTTGAAAGTAGTTCATCACAGAAATCTGTTCCTGTGACTACTACACCAATTAGTGAGGAAGTTAATGATGATGATCATGAAACTTCAGATTAAGTTACTACAGAATCTCGTAGGTCTTATAGAGTAAGATCCGCACCAGAGTGGTACGGTAATCCTGTTCTGGAAGTTATGTTACTAGACCATGACGAACCTACGAACTATGAAGAAGCGATGGTGAGCCCAGATTCCGCAAAATGGCTTGAGGCCATGAGATCTGAGATAAGATCCATGTATGAAAACAAAGTATGGACTTTGATTGACTTGCCTAATGATCGGCGAGACATTGAGATTAAATGGATCTTCAAGAGGAAGACGGACGCTGATAGTGTTACTATATACAAAGCTAGAATTGTCGCAAAAGGTTTTCGATAAGTTCAAGGTGTTGACTACGATGAGAGTTTTTCACTCGTATCTATGCTTAAGTCTGTCTGAATCATGTTAGCAATTGCCGCATTTTATGAAATCTGGCAAATGGATAAACAAAACTGCATTCCTTAATGGTTTTCTTAAAGAAGAGTTGTATATGATGCAACCAGAAAGTTTTTGTCAATCCTAAAGATTCCAACAAAGTGTGCAAGCTCCAGCAATCCATTTATGGACTGGTGCAAGCCTCTCGGAGTTGGAATATACACTTTGATGAGTTGATCAAAGCATATGGTTTTATACAGACTTTTTGAGAAGCCTGTATTTACAAGAAAGTGAGTGGGAGCTCTGTAGCATTTCTAATATTATATGTGGATGACATATTGTTAATTGGAAATGATATGGAAATTCTGGATAGCATGAAAGGATACTTGAATAATAGTTTTTCAAAGCAAGACCTCGATGAAGTTGCTTACATATTGAGCATCAAGATCTATATAGATAGATCAAGACGCTTGATAAGATTTTTCAATGAGTACATACCTTGATAAATTTTTGAAATAGTTCAAAATGGAACAGTCAAAGAAGGAGTTCTTGCCTGTGTTACAAGGTGTGAAGTTGAGTAAGACTCAAGACCCGACCATTGCAGAAAATAGAAAGAGAATAAAAAGTCATTCCCTATGCCTCAGTCATAGGTTCTATAAAGTATGATATGCTGTGAACCAGACCTATTGTATACCTTGCTCTGTGTTTGGCAAAGGAATACAATTTTGATCTAATAAGTAGATCATTGGACATGGGTCAAGAATATCCTTAGTAAGGACTAAGGAGATGTTTCTCGATTATGGAGGTGATAAAAGAGCCCGTCGTTAAAGTTACAACGATGCAAGCTTTTACACCAATCCAGATGACTCTAAGTCTCAATCTGGATACATATTAAAAGTGGGAGCAATTAGCTAGAGTAGCTCCATGCAGAGCATTGTGGACATAGAATATTTGCGAAATACATACGGCTCTGAATATGACAGACCCGTTCACTAAGCTTCTCTCATGAGCAAAACATGATCATACCTTAGTACTCTTTTGGGTGTTAATCACATAGCGATGTGAACTAGATCATTGACTCTAGTAAACCCTTTGGGTGTTGATCACATGATGATGTGAACTATGGGTATTAATCACATGCAGATGTGAATATTGGTGTTAAATCACATAGCGATGTGAACTAGATTATTGACTCTAGTGCAAGTGGGAGACTAAAGAAAATATGCCCTAGAGGCAATAATAAAGTTATTATTTATTTCCTTATTTCATGATAAATGTTTATTATTCATGCTAGAATTTTATTAACCGGAAACATGATACATGTGTGAATACATAGACAAACATATAGTCACTAGTATGCCTCTACTTGACTAGCTCATTAATCAAAGATGGTTATGTTTCCTAACCATAGACATGTGTTGTCATTTGATTAATGGGATCACATCATTAGGAGAATTATGTGATTGACATGACCCATTCCGTTAGCCTAGCACTCGATCGTTTAGTATGTTGCTATTGCTTTCTTCATGACTTATACATGTTCCTGTAACTATGAGATTATGCAACTCCCGTTTACAGGAGGAACACTTTGGGTGCTACCAAACGTCACAACGTAACTAGGTGATTATAAAGGAGTACTACAGGTGTCTCCAAAGGTACATGTTGGGTTGGCGTATTTCGAGATTAGGTTTTGTCACTCCGATTGTCGGAGAGGTATCTCTGGGCCCTCTCAGTAATGCACATCACTATAAGCCTTGCGAGCAATGTGACTAATGAGTTAGTTGCGGGATGATGCATTATGTAACGAGAAAAGAGACTTGCCGGTAACGAGATTGAACTAGGTATTGGATACCGACGATCGAATCTCGGGCAAGTAACATACCGATGACAAAGGGAACAACGTATGTTGTTATGCGGTTTGACCGATAAAGATCTTCGTAGAATATGTAGGAGCCAATATGAGCATCCAGGTTCCGCTATTGGTTATTGACCGGAAACGGTTCTAGGTCATGTCTACATAGTTCTCAAACCCGTAGGGTCCGCACGCTTAAGGTTTCGATGACAGTTATATTATGAGTTTATGAGTTTTGATGTACCGAAGGAGTTCGGAGTCCCGGATGAAATCGGGGACATGACGAGGAGTCTCAAAATGGTCGAGACGTAAAGATCATATATTGGACGACTATATTCGGAGTTCGGAAAGGTTCCGAGTGATTCGGGTATTTTTCGGAGTACCGGAGAGTTACGGGAATTCGCCGGGGAGTATATGGGCCTTATTGGGCCATACGGGAATAGAGGAGAGAGGCCGAAAGGAAGGAGGCGCGCAGCACCCCTCTGGTCCGAATTGGACAAGGGGTGCGGCCCCCTTTTCCTTCCTCCTCTCCCCCTCTTTCCCCCTTCTCCTACTCCAACAAGGAAGGAGGGAGTCCTACTCCCGGTGGGAGTAGGACTCCCCTTGGCGCGCCCCTCCTAGGCCGGCCGCCCCCTCCCCCTTGCTCCTTTATATACGAGGGTAGGGGGGCACCTCTAGAGACAACACAAGTCTATCTACGGATCGTTCCTTAGCCGTGTGCGGTGCCCCCCTCCACCATATTCCACCTCGGTCATATCGTCGCGGAGTTTAGGCGAAGCCCTGCACCAGTAGAGCATCATCATCGTCACCACGCCGTCGTGCTGACGGAACTCATCCCCGACACTTTGCTGGATCAGAGTCCGGGGATCGTCATCGAGATGAACGTGTGCTGAACTCGGAGGTGCCGTATGTTCGGTACTTGGATCGGTCGGATCGTGAAGACGTACGACTACATCAACCGCGTTGTCATAATGCTTCCGCTTACGGTCTACGAGGGTACGTGGACAACACTCTCCCCTCTCGTTGCTATGCCATCACCATGATCTTGCGTGTACGTAGGAAATTTTTTGAAATTACTACGTTTCCCAACAGTTAACAGGCTTTCCGTGGGCCGGCACGCAACCTTTTGATCAAGTCAAATGGGCCGGCCTTTTCACAGGAATGGGCCTCTGTTGGGCCGTGCCACGTGTTGATGTATAATAGGCGCCTTCGGTCCAATGAGTGGATGACATCTATCCCAACGGTGAGACGACACGTGTTTCCTCCAGCCAATGATGATTTTACATGTGGAAAATCCCCATTGGTCGGGGCGGTTAACGGGTTATCGGATCCAAAACCAGACCCGATAGCTTAATGGCGTTCCGTTACAGTGGATGCCACGTGTCGGTCACCCTTAACGAAAGCACTTCTATGATGCGCGATTTATCATCATGGAAGTGGACACTTCCGTGATGATAATTTTGGTAATGTCATGGAACACTTCTACGATAGCACAGGTATGGCTATCTTGATTCTGTCATAAAATCGTCATGGATGTACATGCCTAACAGAAAACATGACCTACTGTGACAAACACGTATCATCACGGAAGTGTATTTTTTTGTAGTGTTAGTATTATCTAGCTTTGAGTTTTGCTTTATGTTCCCTCTATGTAATTGAGTTCGTGAGTTGTATATAATAAAGAGTAGTTTTGAGTGAGGCTTTGCTTTCTTGTTATGATCTTGAGGGAATAAAATAAGAGAAAGGAATAAGAAGAAATAAAAATATCATATATTGATCTTATGGAGAGTAATGACTCCACATATAAAGACTATGATGAATAAAATTTGTTGAGAGTTAACAAACATAGTTTTGGTCATTGTCGCAATTAGCAGGAAGTAATAAAGAAAGAGAGGCTTCACATATAAATATACTATCTTGGACATCTTTTGTAATTGTGAGCACTCAGTAAAATATGACATGCTAAAAAGTTGATGTTGGACAAGGAAGACAATATAATGGGTTATGTTTTATTATATCTGAATAGAAGTTATATTGCCATGGATCCTCCAACATGTTGAGCTTGCTTTTCCTTCTTATGCTAGCCAAATCCTTTGCACCAAGTTTTGTGCATCCAAATATCCCTTAATCCAGTTTTGCCATGAGAGTCCACCATTGCATACCTATGGATTGAGTAAGATCCTTCAAGTAAGTTTTCATCGGTGCAAGCAATAAAAATTGCTCTCTTTGTATGATCTATTAGTGTGAAGAAAATAAGCTTTATACAAACTTGTGATATGGAAGAAATAAAAGTGATAGACTGCATAATAAAGTTCTTTATCACAAGCCGGTAATATAAAGTAATGTTCTTTTGCATTAAGATTTTGTGCATCCAACCATAAAAGCGCATGACAACCTCCACTTCCCTCTGCGAAGGGCCTATCTTTTAATTTTATCTTCTACCCTTATACAAGAGTCATGGTGATCTTCACCTTTCCTTTTTACACTTTTTTTCTTTTGGCAAGCACTATGTGTTGGAGAAAGATCCAGATATATATATCCACTCGGATGTAGGTTATCATAAAGTATTATTGTTGACATTACCATCGAGGTAAAAGGTTGGGAGGCGAAAGTATAAGCCCCTATCTTTCTCTGTGTCCGACTGAGGCTTTGAACTCATAAGTATCGCGTGAGTGTTAGCAATTCTGAAAGATTAAATGATAGTTGAGTATGTGGACTAGCTGAAAAGTTCTTACATTGACTCTTTCCAATGTTATGATAAATTGCAATTGCTTCAATGACTGAGATCATAGTTTGTTAGTTTTCAATGAAGTTTTTGATTCATACTTTACCTTGTGAATGAATTGTTACTTTAGCATATGACAATATATGTTGCTGTTCTAAAGATGATCATGATGCCCTCATATCCGTATTTTATTTTATCGACACCTCTATCTCAACATGTGGACATATTGTTCGATTTCGGCTTTCGCTTGAGGACAAGCAAGGTCTAAGCTTGGGGGAGTTGATACGTCCATTTTTGCATCATGCTTTTATATTGATATTTATTGCATTATGGGCTGTTATTACACATTATAGCACAATACGTATGCCTTTTATCTATTATTTTACAAGGTTTAGATGAAGAGGGAGAATGCCGGCAGCTGGAATTCTGGGATGGAAAAGGAGCAAATACTAGAGACCTGTTCTGCACAACTTCAAAAGTCCTGAAAATTTATGGTGAGTCATATTGGAATTAATAAAAAAATATTAGGCGAAGAAAGCACCAGAGGGGGGTCACCAGCCATCCACAAGGGTGGGGGCGCGCCCCCTGCCTTGTAGGCCCCCTGGCAGGCCTCCGGTGCCCATTTTCTGCTATATGGTGTGTTTTGACCTGGAAAAAATCAGAAGGAAGCTTTCGGGATGAAGCACCACCATCTCGAGGAGGAACTTGGGCAGAACCAATCTAGGGCTCTGACGGAGCTGTTCTGTCGGGGAAACTTCCCTCCGGGAGGGGGAAATCATCGCCATCGTCATCACCAACGATCTTCTCATCGAGAGGGGGTCAATCTCCATCAACATATTCACCAGCACCATCTCCTCTCAAACCCTAGTTCATCTCTCGTATCTAATCTATATCTCAAAACCTCAGATTGGTACCTGTGGGTTGCTAGCTAGTAGTGTTGATTACTCCTTGTAGTTGATGCTAGTTGGTTTATTTGGTGGAAGATCATATGTTCAGATCCTTAATGCTATTCAATACTCCTCTGATTTTGAACATGAATATGCTTTGTGAATAGTTACTTTTGCTCCTGAGGACATGGGAGAAGTCTTGTTATAAGTAATCATGTGAATTTGGTATTCGTTCAATATTTTGATGAGATGTATGTTGTCTTTCCTCTACTGGTGTTATGTGAACGTCGACTACATGACACTTCACCATGATTTGGGCCTAGGGAAAGGCATTGGGAAGTAATAAGTAGATGATGGGTTGCTAGAGTGACAGAAGCTTAAACCCTAGTTTATGTGTTGCGTCGTAAGGGGCTGATTTGGATCCATATGTATCATGCTATGGTTAGATTTATCTTAAATCTTATTTCATAGTTGAGGATGCTTGCAAGAGTGGTTAATCATAAGTGGGAGGCTTGTCCAAGGAAGGGCAGCACCCAAGCACATGTCCACCCACATATCGAATTATCAAAGTAACAAACGCGAATCATATGAGCATGATAAAAACTAGCTTGACAGTAATTCCCATGTGTCCTCGGGAGCGCTTTGCTTTATATAAAAGTTCGTCCAGGCTTGTCCTTTGCAACAAAAAGGATTGGGCCACCTTGCTGCACCTTAGTTACTTTTGTTACTTGTTACCCGTTATGAATTGTCCTATCACAAAACTATATGTTACCGATAATTTCAGTGCTTGCAGAGAATACCTTGCTGAAAATCGCTTGTCATTTCCTTTTGTTCCTCGTTGGGTTCGACACCCTTACTTATTGAAAGGACTACGATTGACTCCCTATACTTGTGGGTCATCATGGGCCACCATTCATAAGCAATTTTACATTAGTTCCTAAATCCTTTCCCACATAGGAATCTTGTCTAGATTGTAATCAGTGACATTTTTTAACCCATAATTCTCCTACATTAGGGCATTTGCCCCACAAATAAACCATGGGTCACCATCCATCAGCCTCTTGCATTCAGCTATGAATTGAAACTGCACCAGGAAAAGATTTGCATCATTTTGAATGTCACTTTATGTGCCGAAGCCCACACTATTGGCATGGCGTTGAAAGACACCAAGCACTTGAAGGTCTGTTCGTATGTACCCTAATAGTCCCAACTATCTGACCTCTTGTATCATCTCCTCCAGATTCTCTGAAAACCATGTTCATCTACTTCTTCTCCATGCAGATTTAATCCCTCAAACGTATCTTCCATAGTAGGACCCTGTTGTGCCCTAGCATACGCGCCAGCGCCATAATGGCCCCTTATTCCGCTACCCTCACCTCATTCTTCGTTCTTTTTCTCTGATGGATGGATTGTAGCTCCATCTTTCCTTGCTCATTAATGATCTACAACATCGATAGACTCGTCCTTCATCCAATTGACACCATTACCAACCCCGTTGTGATCTTGCTCTTCCCTGATGAACCATCGGTCCCAAATAGACTCATGGTATGAAAACCTATAGTACTCTCGATCACAAAGAGAACCCTAGTAAATATACATGATTTTGTAGACTCTAACGTGGATCCATAGGAGGGCGGTGTAAACCCTAGAAAACCATAGGGCATCCACTGCATGTGAAATATGCAATCATATGGGGAGTTCCAAGCCACACATGGCGCCCTATATCAGGGGAATAAGAAGCTTTTGCCAATGAATAAGCCTCAACATTTGCTTCAGGATATTCATGCCGTAAGGAAACACTTTGGAATAGTGTTCGCCAAAAATTGATCTCCTTAAGGATAGCAGCATGCACACATGCAGCCGTGCGCGATGATAATCCTGATTACCTCCAAGCAGTCAGATGTAATTTTCAATCTAACAAGAAGATCTTAGCCTAGTGCCAACGCCTCATTGCATCCATGTGCCTCCAAGCTAGCCGGATCAACAAGACCCTCGAAAATTGTTGATGAAGCTCCAACAAACTTGCCATTAGCATCCTGGCATGTAGCTAATGCTTTCCTTTGTCATTGTGCCTAGATAGCCCAACATCAACATTGAACTTCATGTTGCCAGCAGTAGGGAGAAGCCACGTTGGCTTCACAGTGAGCTCCTGTTGAGACATAATTTGGAGACTTGTTGCGCACCGAGGCTATCTCCAAATCTTCCCAGTATCTATTGATAAAACCCATCATCGTGAATTGCTCGCCTTCGAGCTCACCAGATGGCCCATAGGGTAATAAGCACTCGTGCAAGCTCTTGCTTGTTCATGGATTCAAATAACCAGAGCATCCATAGTCTCGCATCATACGGACGGTTAGAGATCATATATTCCACTGTTTCTTCATCTCCCAATGCCCATCGTGCCATCCGACATTCAATCAAGGCATGACGCCAAGTGTCCTCACTACATTGCAAAAGACAGCTAGCTTGACCTTTATATGAAACTAGAATGAACGGTGGCCAATCCTGTTCGCCGCTCTCTACGACAAAATGGTGTCGCTTCATACACAAGAATAAGCGAGTGACAACAAGATGGACCGGCCCAATAGATACGATACATGCAAGATATCCTGGTTCTTAAAGGTTTTCATTTTGGGAACATTCCAGAAGGTTTTGGTTCAGTTTTTTCTTTTCTCCCTATTTTTTTCTTCAAAGTTTTTTCCTAGTTTTTCTATTTTTCACTTTTACTAGTTCTTTATAATTTCAAAAAATGACCAGAAATTTCAAGAGGTTGTTCCATATTTTTAATTTTTTTAAAAAAATTATTTTCTCCAAAGGTAATTCGCATATAGAAAAAAGTTGGCAATTTTTAAAAATTTCGAATTGTTTTCTCATTTTTACAAATAGATTATATTTTATTGTTTTTATCAATAATGTTCTGAATTTTCATAAGTGTTCACAATTTTCAAAAATTGTTAAAATATTTTTGAAAATGTATTCAACTCAGAAAAAGTCATATTTTTTAGGGAAATTCATGTTTTTAAAAAAGTTCTAAATTACAATTTTTTTCACAAATTTTGAAAGCGTTCTTAATATAAGAAAATGTTCCTTTTTTATAAAAAAAATATATTCTCTTTTAATACAAAAACCGACTGAAATTTGAGTGAAAAGGTCGGTACAATATATATAGTACTATACTAGCAAACGTGCCCGCGCGTTGCAACAGGAGGAGGAAAACACTTCATACCCACTCGATGACATCGACAAATACCTTGAAATATGTTGTGTTGTCGCATGAAAAACAACATGATAAATGGTGTTGCACTAATACATAAGGTGGGATGATTTTATAATTTGGACACGCCTTAAGCATATACATCCCATTTGGTGCCAATAATAGATTTTATAAGAGCATGAAACTATTCTATGTAGTCAATTTAAATGGTTAGAAAAGGCATTTTCAAAATACATCATATAAAGAAATTTATTAATTAAGGGTGCATCCTAAACATAATTTTAGAAATAATTAACATGCGGGATAATAGCATATTTGGAATTTATGCACTTTTCTTACAGAATTCCATATATAAAATGCTTAATTTGAAGTTAGGGTTTGAAAGATATGATTTGTTTTAAAAGCATTTAAATTTGTAAAAGAATATTTGAATCTGTAAAAGTTCTTTTAAAATAGAGTAGCTGAGCCAAAACTGCAACATTGTGCAATCCCTCTTGGACGAGGGAACTTTATCCTACACCAACAGGAATTGGAGAAAATGCAAAAAGGAGGTTAGAAGTAGGACTCAAACTCGGGTCTTTAGTGTGCAGAGCTGAAGTTCACACCACTACACTACATCATTGCATGTGATATGCTAGGGGTTCGTTTATAAATAAACTAAAGGCCAGTCGCCACTCCATATATTTTTACAATCCTATCTAGTTAAGGTCTAATTAGCTACAGTTGTAAAAGAAGTATGGAGAAACAATTCTGGGAGAAGCTGAGGAGGAGAGTGATTCTGCGAGAATCGCCCAAAAGAACTGGCCCTAAAACCGGAGATGACTCGAAAAAGAAAAAAGAATCATTTTTTCACCTACGGGTGGCATGAGGGTAATTATTGGCAACTTTGAGGGCAAACCTTATGACGAACGACCAGAAACAATAGCACCTTTGTTTATTAATTACATATTATTATTATTATTATTATTATTATTATTATTATTATTGAATGTCGGCAGGAGAACTGCCAACAAGAGATCCCTAGAGGGGAAAGCATGGCAAAAGGGCAGCGCAAAAATAAAATAAAAGAAAAAGGCCCTTATTATTAGCTAAAGATTTTAGCTGCAACGATCGGTACATTTACAGCACTGCTCGCTACAGTAGGCCGCTGATGGGCCAGCCAACTCGGCAACGCTCACGAACGGGTGGCTTTAGCCCATCCGTTTCATCATCGCACGCCACACACCGGTAGGTTGTGTGCCGGTTGCCCCGCCGCCTGCCGTGTGCCGTCGCCGTCGCCGTCGCCGTCGAGGTTCTCGTCTGAGGATCCAGTGGTGCTTTCGCAATCAAGCGGCTACCTTGTTGTGTGGCCGGCCGCAATCGAAGCATTCCTTTTCGGGCCACAGTCAGAAGCAAGCCCTCTTTCGATTCCAATCTCCGATCGAGTCGCCACCGGAGGCGAGATCCAAGCCGCGCAAGCTATCTCCCTCACAAGAGTTCGCCGGAGGCACGCAACTCCCGGGACATCGCGAAACCTCTCCGGCGATGGCGAGCACGGTGGTGAGTTCGTCCGCCTGATCCTCTTTCCTTACACTAGGTCCCATTGGTGGTGAATAATTTTCTTAGTTTTGGTGGGAATATATCGAGTCCTCTTTCTGCGGGGAAGTATACAGATTATATAATATCGAAACCGCTATACGGATTTTGTTACTTACCAATTAGACAAATAGTGTGTTGTTGTTGTTTGGATCACCATTGGTGTTGTCACCCTTTGAGCTCTAGTTGGACCATCCTCTCTGTAAACAGCAGATCTGTCCGTATCCGTGCTTCGCAGGCACCTATGATGATGAGGCTAGTAAGAAATCAACTCTGATTTGTTTCCATATCAAATGTAGGAGGCCAATGAAGATGATAGGCTCAGCAAGTTGCCTGATGACGTTTTGCTCAACATTGTTGAGCGACTTGATATAGCTGACGCTGCACGAACGACCATCCTCTCCAGACGCTGGAAGCAGATCCCTGCTATACTCTCAAAAATTGTTATAATGGCTGCTTCTTTTGAGCCCAAGCACAAAGAATGGAGCAAGTTAACCTCAGATGATATCGTTCGGGCCAACACCACCGTGCTGGAAGCAACCAGGAGCATACTGGAAAGGAGGGCTGGAAGTCTGTACCCCATTCACCTGTTGCGCATTCAATTCTACCTGGGAGATGAGTCCATTTTAATTGGCCAGACTGTTGCCAACACCATGACAACACAAAAGGTTGCTTCAGCCGAGTTAACAATCTTGACGAAGGTGCGTAAAAAGTGTGCCAAGAATGACCTGCTCACATATGGGAAGCAGTTCATGTCATTCTTTGATGCGTGTCCAAACGCATTTGGTGGTCTTGTGCGCCTCACGCTAGAGAATTTGAGGTTAGGAGAATCTGACTTCCCCAAAATTTTCAGTATGTGCAAGCAACTGGAGTTCCTCTCCCTCTACGAATGTGACATGGGTATTCAGTCTTTTCTGGAAGTGGAACACCCGCAACTCGGTGAACTAGTTATTGTCTGTGGCCGTCTTGAGAGGGTTGATCTCAAGTGGGCACCAAAGCTCACAAAACTGAAATTTAATATATTTAGATGTAAAGATGACCCCTTCTGTCTCGGCTATGTCCCACTGCTCCAGACTGTGTCCATCATTAATGTTGCTTTCACTTGGCACAAGATGCTCAAGTTAAGTGAGTTGCTTGATAAAGCTGCCATAAGCAATCTGACTTTGGACTTCAAAAGCGAAAAGGTTAGTGAAGGTCCTCAATGTTGTCAGTGAAGTGTATATGTTTTGCTGGCCATGTCATGGGGAGGTTGTTGTAATGATTATTTTTGGTTAACATGATTCTGCATTACTACATCTTTTGCAGATTTGGGTCAAACCGGAAGGTCGAAGACAATTGTTACCGGTGTTCCACAAACTCAGGATTCTGAATTTGATTAACATTGCTGAAGAGTGCGACCTGACTTGGACAATGTTCTTACTGGATGGTGCACCCAACCTTAAGGAACTACACATCTTGGTGAACTCTTCTACCGATTCTTCAATTCTCATTTTTGATGTTCAAACTTGTCTGGCCAGTTAGGAATTTTTTACCTGACCAAATGCAGGTGCGGAATCATTTATGTGAAATGATAACGGGGAAACGGAGGGAGTTGCCTGTGGTTTGCAAGGAGAAGGACAAGGGACTAGAGTGGGAACCATCTACATCTGATTTCAAGCACCACAGCCTGGCTGGGCTCAGTATCTATGGGAGGTTTCATGCAGTAGACAAACTGGTGCGCTTTGCGAGAAATGTCGTGGAAGCAGCGGTGAATCTGGAGGACATAAGACTATATAAGAGTCCAGTGTGTGTGAGGTGCAAGCACATGCTTCAGGAGTGGACATTTGAGGAGACGTCTTGGCTTAGCTATGAATTCAGAAAGGAGATACCCTCGGTCGTCCGTATTCACTTCCCGAGTTTAGGGCAAGTCTTCTCAAAATAATGCTCTTGCACTGCAAGCTGCTTGCAGTTTACAGGAACTGTTGTATGATTCATGGATTAACTGTCACTAGTGAACCTTTTCAATTATGCGTGTTTTGAGATGGTACCGAGTCAAGGAGGATAAGGTGTACTCTTGTCAAGTACTTTTATCAAATGGATATTGTGGATATTTCTTATTCGTGATAAATGCTTGAACCTGGTTTTCATTGTGAAATGAATTGCACTTCTCATTGTAGTAAGCGGGACACGACCTCCGCTGTGTTAGTCTTGGCTGCTAGACCACTCCAGCGCATCGCATCACAATTCACAAGTTGTATTTTCTTGTGAAGCGGGCTCCTGAAGAATGCAAACATTTCTTTCCGGGGGAAGTGCTTCAGTTTCAGTGGCTTTTATTTGTTTTTTGAGGGAATTCAGTTTCAGTGGCTTCAATTTCTTTGGCATATCATTTGGCATGATATCTTATTGAACGGGGTCAGGATGCATGTTGGTTTCAAAGCAAAACTGTGAGAGGTGGAAGAGAGGTTTTGTGCTGCTCAAACATCTGCGGCTTTTCTGCTCTTCCATTTATTCCATGTATTCAGATTACAGAAAAGGAAATGGGGATCGTGGCCACGACTATATATGCGCCATCCTCATCCACTCCAGGTTGTTAAGCCTGCGAGCAAAACCTTCGAACTAACTAAACATGCCAAATGACGAAACTGAGGAAAACGGCACCTGAAACTGAACCTACAGAACTGAAGTTTCTGAACCTACAGAACTGAAGCTTCTTTTGTTTCAAAAGGTTCACAGGTTTAAGCTGCTTGTTGAATGGTACTGCAGTTCCACATGCCAACTGAAAGTCTTAGCTTAAGATTTCCATCCAGAACCTGGCATGATAACTGAACTACAACCTTGTGATGTGACAGCCTTGACAAGTTTTGACATGACGCAGAGATATTCAACTATTTTTAGGGGACAAGTGCTGCAATTATATGCTTTTGCAATCTGCATGCTCTGAATTATACTGCAGCGATGTCTAAGACAATGTGAATGGACAGAGTTTTCTTACGTGCCCTTCTCTATAACCCTGTATGTGTACTGCCTCACAACATCTGAAAATATTTGTGAATAGGAAAAAATGTTGGCATATCTGAAAATATGTTCATGAACTTGAAAAGATGTTTGTGAATACGAAAAAAAAACATGTATTATAAAAAAATGTTCACGAACTTGCAAAAATGTTCGTGAATAAGGAAAAAATGTCCGCGTCTTTGAAGAAATGATCAGGAATTAAAAGATGTTCACAAATTCAAAAAATGTTCACGAATTTAAAATAATGTTCGTTTCCATGGATTTTCACCGAATTCTTCAGATTAATAAGAGCACCCAAGCACAAGGCGATCCTGAAGTGTAAACATAACTTCATATTTTTCGTGCTTGTTTATTTTCAGCACCACACACAACATGACCATTTTTTTGAAAGATCCAGCATTGCTGGCATTCATTGATAATCGCAGGAAGCAACGAAAAACAACAAGGTGATGAAGGTCCTAAGACCAAAAGATCCGAAGATCAAAGCAAAAGAAAAACAACAATCCTAATAGTTGCAACACAACACTCCATACAATCCATACTAGACAGCGCAGCTTCGACTCCGACGGTGAACTACAAAGAAAACTAGGCAAGGTTGGCGTCACGGAGGATCACCAAACGAACCGCCTCATGTGTCATCGTATACCGCCGCCCCCCACCGTGGCTTCGACTTCACAGGAACAGGCAGTTGAGACACTCCCACGGACACATCAAAGAAGAAGAGACGACTACCATGACCAAGGCCACGCCTCCGACATTGCTCACCGCCGTCATCGTTGCCACAAAAATTACCGTGCACGTTCAGTCGTAGGAAGCACCAAAGGGATCAAAGTCTTTAAGACGGCGCCCTAAAGAGGGGAACGGCGTTAAAGACGATGCCACTGCCCCGCCCTGCAGCAGGATCTGGGGTTTTACCCGAAGGACTTGATCCGGGAGTAGTGGTTGTGAGATCCCCGACGACGCCTCCAAGGAGGACAGCGACGCCCACAGGCGCCGTCGTCGCCGGCCACCCAACACCTGCCAGGCTTTCACCCGGAGCATCCACTCCTGCGCAGCAGGCCGAGGTCGACCCGTACCTCCATTGGACCACGCACCCCCACACAGCGGGCACGCCACTGCTGTGCAGGGCTGTAGGACCTTGAAGTATGTCTAGAGGGGGGGTGATTAGACTACTTGACCAATTAAAAACTTAACTTTTCCCAATTTTAGAGTTTGATAGATTTTAGTTATCTTAGGACAAGTCAAGCAATCATCACACAATTCAAGCAAGCATGCAAAGAGTATATAGGCAGCGGAAATTAAAGCATGCAACTTGCAAGAAATTAAAGGGAAGGGTTTGGAGGATTCAAACGCAGTTGGAGACACGGATGTTTTTGGCGTTGTTCCGATAGGTGGTGCTATCGTACATCCACGTTGATGGAGACTTCAACCCACGAAGGGTAACGGTTGCGCGAATCCACGGAGGGCTCCACCCAAGAAGGGTCCACGAAGAAGCAACCTTGTCTATCCCACCATGACCGTCGCCCATGAAGGACTTGCCTCACTAGCGGTAGATCTTCACGAAGTAGGCGATCTCCTTGCCCTTACAAACTCCTTGGTTCAACTCCACAATCTTTGTCGGAAGCTCCCAAGTGACACCTAGCCAATCTAGGAGACACCACTCTCCAAGAAGTAACAAATGGTGCATTGATGATGAACTCCTTGCTCTTGTGTTTCAAATGATAGTCTCCCCAACACTCAACTCTCTCTCATAGGATTTGGATCTGGTGGAAAGAAGATTTGAGTGGAAAGCAACTTGGGAAGGCTAGAGATCAAGATTCATATGGTAGGAATGGAATATCTTGGCCTCAACACATGAGTAGGTGGTTCTCTCTCAGAAATGGTAAGTTGGAAGTGTAGGTTTAGTCTGATGGCTCTCTCCACGAATGAAGAGGAGGTGGAGGGGTATATATAGCCTCCACGCAAAATCTAACCGTTACACACAATTTACCAAACTCGGTGGGACCGATTCAACAGACTCGGTCGGACCAATTTAGTAAACCTAGTGACCGTTAGTGATTTTCGGTGGGACTGACATGCAACTCGGTGAGACCGATTCGGTTAGGGTTAGGGCATAACGTAATCTCGGTAAGACCGATTACACAAACTCGGTGAGACCGATTTTGGTAATAAGCTTTCCAGAGAGTTGGTCAGGTAAACTTGGTGGGACCGATTTGCTCTTTTCGGTGAGACCGAAATGTTACAAAAGGGAAACAGAGAGTTTAGATTGCAATCTCGGTGGGACCGATCGCTCACTTCGGTTTGACCGAAACGTTATGAAGGGAAACAGAGAGATTACAATCCCATCTCGGTGAGACCGAGATCCCTATCGGTAGAACCGATTTGCCTAGGGTTTGTGGCAGTGGCTATGACATTTGAAATCGGTGGCGCCGGATAGGAAGAATCGGTGTGACCAATTTTGACTTTGGGTTTAGGTCATTTGTGGATGTGAGAAAGTAGCTGAGGGTTTTGGAGCATATCACTAAGCACATGAAGCAAGAGGCTCATTAAGCAACACCTCATCCCTCCTTGATAGTATTGGCTTTTCCTACTCTTGGATCACTAAAATATAAAATGAAGAGTCTTGAGCTATTGAGCTTGAGCCAATCCTTTGTCCTTGGTATTTTGAGGGATCCACTTACATCATCCATGCCATGCCATTCATTGAGCTTTCCTGAAATATTAGTCTTGGAATAGCATTAGCTCAATGAGCTATATGTTGTTATGAATTACCAAAACCACCTAGGGATAGTTGCACCTTCAATCTCCCCCTTTTTGGTAATTGATGACAACATATAGATCAAAGCTTCGACAAATGATAATAAGATTTAAAAACATCGTCGCTTTGAGAAGTATGTGATAAGCAAGAGCTCCCCCTAAATTTGTGCATAGTTTAAGATTTGCTTTGGACTGCAAATGCACAAGGAATTAGGCTTATGGGTTACTCTTCCATGTCACATACATCTTGGTGGAGCGCTCAAAATGATAAAGATTGAATACATGCACTCATCACCAAGCAAAGTGAATGATCACATAGGATAGATAGGATAATAACATCAAACATGCATAAGTGTAGCTTATGATCAAACACATGATCATCAATGTCTCACAAGAATAGCATAGTATCTCAAGCAATCAAAAACAAACAAGTTTAAAAACCACCAAAAGCAAGAGAGAACAAAAGCAACACTCTCTCTCTCGAAGCCTATGATCTATACATTTTTCTCCCCCTTTGGCAACAAGTTACCAAAAAGTTCATAGAAAATGCATAGTGCTAGATCGACTATCAGGCTTGATCTTCAGTTGGTGGTGTAGAGATGGCTCCTTGGACGAAGGCTTCAGTTGATGTAGAGGGAGCTGGAGGAGTTGGTGCTGGTTGAACTGGAGCTGTTGGAGCTGTAGCTGGTGCAGATGATGTTGCTCTAGTGTCTGTCACTGGCACTGCTGCTGACCTCTGAGCTCTAGGCACTCTGGCAAATACTCAGTGTTGATGCTATCAAGTAACCAAGCTGCTCCTGCTTGTTCTTCAAGAAATACTCAGATGCCTCCTCTTGAGTTGGCATCTTGGCAGCCTTCTCCTTCTTCTCTTGAGCTTGAACTGATGATGGTTCATCTTCATCCATGACAACCTCATTATCCTCAAAGTCTGGATAGAGAGGAAAATGTTCCCTATCCAATAGATATTTACTTGTGCCCATCTTTGAGTTAATCAACTCCTGAATCTGAGGGCATATCCACAACTCCTCTTATGATCTGCTGCAGTCCTCTTGATTGTTTCTACTATAAGGCTCATGACCTTGAATTTCTGAGGCATATCAAACAAATGCAACATGTTGATTGCATGTCCTCTGATCATGTTGTGGTCACCAGACTTAGGCAATAGAGTGTGCCTTAGGATCTGGTTGATCGTAGGCAGCCCTGACAGAAGAAAGTGGACTGATCCAAAAGAGAAAGTCTCTAGGGCTTTGTCTAGGATCTCCTTGTACATATGTGCCATGGTATTATGTCCCATTTTCTTCTTGGCATATACATCCAGATCATCATCATATTCCTTTGGGGCATTTATCAGATTTGCCCATTCCTCAACAGTTGACTGGTACCTTGTACCTTCAGACATCCAAACTATCCTTCCATCTGGATAGAAGTGTGCTGTGGAGTAGAATTGCATAATGAGTTCATCATTCCAGTTTGTGAGCTTCTGCCTAACAAAATCAGCAACTCCACAAGCAACAAAACTGACTTGAACTCCTGGATAGTGTTCTTCATTTTCCTTCATGTAGGTCCAGTCGACCCACCTCATATCACACACAACGGGCTTTTTGTCCAACAAGATTGTCTCATAGAAGTCCTGATGTTCCTTTGTATGGAACCTGTAATCAACAACAGTTCTTCTCCTTGTGGCATATGGATCTGCCATCCTCCATAGCCTCAACCCTGAATCTTTTCTGATGTTCATGTCCTCAGCTACAGGATGGACATCATTATGGTCTGGTATCTTGGGCTTGAGCTTCCTCAGAACTTGTCCTTCTTCATCTTCCTCCTCAGCAACCTCAGGCACTGGGGCCTTGTTCTTCTCAGCGGCTGGAATACTCCTGGTATTCCTCTTTGGTGCAGACTTGTCCTTGGGGGCAGTTTTGGGTGCTTCCTTGGGCTTAGATGTTGCAGCCCCTGATGTAATAGCATCTCCCATAAGCTTTGGTGCCTTTGGTGCTGGTGCAGCAAGCTCTTCTTCTTCCATCATGGAAGGTTGCCCAACAACTCTGGCCATGGTCTTCTTGACCCTTTCCTTCCTTTTCTTCCCATCAGCAGCTGGCTCTTTGGGATTAGGATTTTCAGGCAGTTGAGTTGAAGCTCTGGCTTTGGACATTGGTTGTCTCCCTGCAGGCCTTTTGATCTTCATGCCTGGCTTTACTGCAGTGGAACTAAGCACCTTCTTGTGCACTACCTTCTTGGAAGTAGCTTCATCCTCTTCAACTCTATAATCCTCATCTTCAGAGTCTGAAGTTCTCTTCTTCCTTTGCCTGCTAGCAGCCTTAGGCAGGTTGCTAGGAGTGCTCCTGCTGCCTTCATCTGAAGTGCTGGAGGGACTAGTGCCCTCACTCATTTGCATCTGCCCTTCTGACCTGTTTTGATTGTCACTCTGGTCTGACATGCTGCAAATTCTGACTGCTGACCCTGTGAAGAGTTATAGATGAGATGGAGTGGATGAGCATCCCAAAATGCAGAGATTTTTGCAAAAGAGTGATTCAAAAATTCAGTTTTAGTTTTCCACAGAAAGCATTTCGGATCAACTGATTTTCAAACTCGGTGATACCGAAGCGGTTTTGGAACCTAAACTGATGAACTCTGTTGGACCGAGTCACAGTTCGGTGGCACCGAGACGGCTAGGGTTTCACAAAGTCCTAAAATCGGTCGCACCAATTAGCAATTCTCGGTCAGACCGAGAGTTACTAGTGCAATGGCATAAGCCAAATCGGTGAGACCGAGTTTTTCAACTCGGTGGGTCCGAAATGGTTTCGGCGGAAACCTAACCTAAATTTTCAAATCTCATCTAATCTATGGATTGCATTGTCTGGATCAGAGTGTTTCAATCGTGGCAAGAATCAATAAGAACACAATGTGCTAGGAATCGGACGAGGAAAGCACAGTGATTGAGTCCATACCCTTGCTTGGCGATGAACTCACAACGGCGGCAACGACGGGGTTGAATTCCGTTGACGGCGGCGGAGACCAGCGACAGGAGGCGGCTGGCGACAAGGAGATGATCCGGAGACCTTGGAGGCAGAGCGAGCTATTGCGCGGGCGAAGGGGTTCGGAGAAATTTCCAAATTTTTCCCGTGACTATATATAGCCTGACCCTGTCGGTGTGACCGAGTGGAACAACTCGGTGGCACCGAGATGCATAACTATGTTCAGTTACAGCAACTCGGTGTGACCAAAAAGTTCAAATCGGTTGCACCGAGATTGAAAACCTAGATCGACTTAGTGATCTCGGTTGGACCGAAATGGAGGAATCGGTCAGACCGAGAATCACAAAGAAGTTTTGGAAGTTTAAGTCTATGATGAATCGGGGACTCCGAGTGCTCCTCACACAGAGTGGTTCGAATCTGACTTGATCAAATTTTGTGATGTAGCATGAATAGAGTTTGAGACGAGAAAAGCATAGATAGCTAGAGAAAGTTCTTAGGCATTCTTGTCCATCCACTTGGCCAAAAGAAGGAAGAACCAAACAATCAAAACAACAAGTGGATGTTCTTGAATGAGTAAAATATGCACCAACATGCTCACACAATAAGATGACAAATGAAATATGTGGCAAAGCATGCACAACCAATTCTAGCATCTATCAAACAATTGGCGATGACTAGGTCATCTATATATGAGTATATTGACTTAGGAGTCAAATGATAAACATTTGATCATAGGTCATACTCATCGTTTAAGCCCAAGTGGGGTTACCACTTTTACATAATGCATTGATGTGTTCACAGCATTAGAGTTGCTTTGACTCAAGTCTTAGAGTTAAGCTCCCCCTAGATGTGAGATCCCCCCTTAGAGGGATGAACTAACCTTGGGTTTTGTCGATGATGACTTCATGTAGGTGTTGAAGATGTGGATGCCCCATGTTGATGCAGATCATTTGGAGCAATCCATTGGAGTGAGTTGCACTTTCAACATACCTACATGGGTTAGTCCCACAAGGAACAAACAAGAATATCCATAGACATAGAGTGATGCACACACAAGATGATGTCCATGAAAACATTAGGTTACCTAGTTCCTTGCCTTACCAATATGAGGGTTTGTGACTCCTTGAACTAGTGCAAGATGTGGAGGTTGATTGCACTTGTCCTTGCCATAATAATATGAGTGAAGAATGTTGGCGGAGTCACCCTCAAGAACTCTCTAGTTCTTCTTCTTCGGGATCCACATCATCTTGATGGAATCCTTGGAGTTGTAGTTGTACTTGATGAAGTAGAACTTGACGTAGTCTTGGGAATCCACTTGACCGAGACCTTGGGTGCTTCTTCAAATGCATCAATCTCTTCTTGAAGCTTGTCCTTGCCTTTATGGTCTTGTGGTGGAAGATCATCTTGAGCTTGTGTTCCCTTGAAGGAAGTAGGATCATACTTCTCTTGTTGAGGAACAAACTTCGTCTTGGGGTATTGATCTTCTTCCCACTCAACTCCATTGGCGTTGAACTTTTGTTCAAAACCAACACCTTGATTCTTCCGGTGCCTTCCTTGCTTGTGTACAATTTCTTCGAATTGCTTACTCCCGGCAAGGCTCTTGTAAACACCTTTCTCTATAATTCCCTTCAATAAGCTATTTCCTTGCTCAAGTGTAACTTGGCTAAGAGAATCATTAGTGGAATCAAGAGAACTACTAGAAGCAACAATATTGGATTTGACATTATTATTGTTACTACTAGAGGAAGTATCTTTCTTGTACTTCTTACTAGACTTGACTTGAGGCATGTAAGTAGATAGGAGTAAACGCTTGGCAATGTAAGAAGAACTTTTCTTACGAAGATCATCATTGATTGCTTTTAAGAACTCATGCTCTTGCTCAAGATTGAGCTTTTTAAAGTGTAACTTCTCATGAGCCCTTTTCTCGATGATTTTCGAAGATAGTTTCATGAGCTAACTTGAGAGTGTTTAGTTCTTTAGTTAGAAGCTCAATCTTCTCCTTATCATTGTCATTTGTTTCATCTTGATTAGCATGATTAATTGACGTTTCATCATAGTATTCATCACTAGAGTTGTCAACAAGTAAATCATCATCCACAAGCAAGTCATCTTCATCACTATTGAAATCAACATACTCAGGATGTGTTACCTTTGGACCTTTGGCCATGAAGCATCTTCCAATTCCTTCATTTGGTGAATCAAATATGTCGTAGGAGTTGGTTGACACAAGTGCTAGACTGGCAACACCTTCATCTTGAGTATATTCGGAGTCGGAGTGATAGCTTCTCTCGGAGTGTTTGTCGGAGTCAGAGCCGGAAACCCATTCACCAACATGAGCTTGATGTCTTCATTTTGTGTAGCTCCTTGATGACTTGTCCTTCCTTTTCGAATCCTTGCTTCTCCGTGAGGATCTTCGTTCATAACGATCATCTCTACTCCTTCTCTCTCTTGGTGGTGATTCTTCTCTTTTGCTTCTTCTTTTTGGAGAATCTTCTCTTCTTTTGTAGGGTGCCGTACACTCATTGGAATAGTGTCCAGGCCTCCCACAATTGTAGCAATTTTGCTCTCGACTGGAAGATCTTTTGTCATGGTAAGACCTTGACTTGGAGCTTCTTTCTTTGCTTCTACTCTTGTAGAATTTGTTGAAGTTCTTCACCATTAAGCTCAATTATTCATTGAAGGTTTGTTTCCACTTGATGATGCGGGGGCTTCACTTAAGGCTTTGTAAGCACCACTTGACTTGTTGTGAAGTTCCTCCTTATCCTTGAGTGACATCTCATGAGCAACAATTCTTCTAGTGACTTCCATTGGCTTGAGATCTTTGTAGTTTGGCATCATTTGGATCAATGTGCACACGGTATCATACTTTCCATCCAATGCTCTTAGGATCTTCTTGATGATGAATCTGTCGGTCATCTCTTCACTCCCTAAGCCGACAATCTCATTTGTAATAAGAGCAAGCCTAGAGTACATTTCAGCGACACCTTCACCATCCTTCATTTTGAACTTGTCAAGCTGAATTTGGAGCACATCCAACTTGGATTCCTTGACGGATTCGGTACCTTCGTGCATATCAATCAAAGTGTCCCAAATTTCCTTTGCATTCTCAAGACGGCTGATTTTGTTGAATTCTTCGGGGCACAATCCGTTGAAGATGATATCACAAGCTTGAGCATTGTATTGCAGCATCTTCAATTCTTCCGCATTAGCTTCACGGTTCGGCTCTCTCCCATCATAGAATTCACCTTGCAAGCCAATACAAATAATAGCCCAAACGGCGGGGTTATGTCCGAGAATATGCATTTTCATCTTATGCTTCCAACTAGCAAAATTAGTACCATCAAAGTAAGGACCTCTACGGTGATAATTTCCCTCGCTAGACGCCATACTCTCCTAGGTTGTGAAACCAAGGCTATGACCACCAAAAGCTCTGGAAATCAAAGCAAATGGAGACCAAAGCTCTGATACCACTTGTAGGACCTTGACTTATGTCTAGAGGGGGGTGATTAGACTACTTGACCAATTAAAAACTTAACCTTTTCCCAATTTTAGAGTTTGACAGATTTTAGTTATCTTAGGACAAGTCAAGCAATCATCACACAATTCAAGCAAGCATGCAAAGAGTATATAGGCAGCGGAAATTAAAGCATGCAACTTGCAAGAAAGTAAAGGGAAGGGTTTGGAGGATTCAAACGCAGTTGGAGACACGGATGTTTTTGGCATGGTTCCGATAGGTGGTGCTATCGTACATCAACGTTGATGGAGACTTCAACCCACGAAGGGTAACGGTTGCGCGAGTCCACAGAGGGCTCCACCCAAGAAGGGTCCACGAAGAAGCAACCTTGTTTATCCCACCATGGCCGTCGCCCACGAAGGACCTGCCTCACTAGCGGTAGATCTTCACGAAGTAGGCGATCTCCTTGCCCTTACAAACTCCTTGGTTCAACTCCACAATCTTTGTCGGAGGCTCCCAAGTGACACCTAGCCAATCTAGGAGACACCACTCTCCAAGAAGTAACAAATGGTGCGTTGATGATGAACTCCTTGCTCTTGTGCTTCAAATGATAGTCTCCCCAACACTCAACTCTCTCTCATAGGATTTGGATCTGGTGGAAAGAAGATTTGAGTGGAAAGCAACTTGGGAAGGCTAGAGATCAAGATTCATATGGTAGGAATGGAATATCTTGGCCTCAACACATGAGTAGGTGGTTCTCTCTCAGAAATGGTAAGTTGGAAGTGTAGGTTTAGTCTGATGGCTCTCTCCACGAATGAAGAGGAGGTGGAGGGGTATATATAGCCTCCACACAAAATCTAACCGTTACACACAATTTACCAAACTCGGTGGGACCGATTCAACAGACTCGGTCGGACCGATTTAGTAAACCTAGTGACCGTTAGTGATTTTCGGTGGGACTGACATGCAACTCGGTGAGACCGATTCGGTTAGGGTTAGGGCATAACGTAATCTCGGTAAGACCGATTACACAAACTCGGTGAGACCGATTTTGGTAATAAGCTTTCCAGAGAGTTGGTCAGGTAAACTCGGTGGGACCGATTTGCTCTTTTCGGTGAGACCGAAATGTTACAAAAGGGAAACAGAGAGTTTAGATTGCAATCTCGGTGGGACCGATCGCTCACTTCGGTTTGACCGAAACGTTACGAAGGGAAACAGAGAGATTACAATCTCATCTCGGTGAGACCGAGATCCCTATCGGTAGAACCGATTTGCCTAGGGTTTGTGGCAGTGGCTATGACATTTGAAATCGGTGGCGCCGGATAGGAACAATCGGTTTGACCGATTTTGACTTTGGGTTTAGGTCATTTATGGATGTGAGAAAGTAGCTGAGGGGTTTGGAGCATATCACTAAGCACATGAAGCAAGAGGCTCATTAAGCAACACCTCATCCCTCCTTGATAGTATTGGCTTTTCCTATAGACTAAATGTGATCTTGGATCACTAAAATATAAAATGAAGAGTCTTGAGGTATTGAGGTTGAGCCAATCCTTTGTCCTTAGTATTTTGAGGGATCCACTTTCATCATCCATGCCATGCCATTCATTGAGCTTTCCTGAAATATTAGTCTTGGAATAGCATTAGCTCAATGAGCTATATGTTGTTATGAATTACCAAAAGCACCTAGGGATAGTTGCACTTTCAAGGGGCACCAGTTAGCCTCCCCAAACGATGGTCCTGCAGAGACCAGATCGAGTCTTGCACCCCGTATCCAACCGCAGCCGGAGCCTCCCTGCTCCAACAAGCGGTAGCCGGGCACCACCAGCAGCCGACAGTGCCCCTCCTGGGCCGCCAGCCACGGACGACCTAGGCCCCCCAGCACATGGCTGCCCCCTCGTACCCTCGACGCGCCCGCACCATCCCCTTGCATGGCCAAGGCCGCCGCAGCCCTCGTGTGCCGCCTCGCTCCTTCCAGCGCCGGATCCCGCGCACCCGAGCCTGGATCCAGTACAACATCCCCCGCCACAGCCATGCGGAGCCTCTGGGCCATCCTCCTCAACGCGCTAGATCCGCGCGCAGGCCCAACGACGCCGGCACCCTCGCACTCGCGCCGCCCGACACACGCTCACCATCACGCCTGCACGCCCCTGCAGCACAACTCCACCCCTCCGTCGCGCGCAGGGCAGATCCGTGTGTGCCCCACGCGGGCAGCCACGCCCCGTTCTCCCTCCGTCGTGCACCCCGATGACCGCGCCGCCCGTGCGCCTGACTGGCGCGCCGACCAGCCTCCCGCATGGCCTCCGCAACATGCTTCCTGCCACACGCCGCACCGGGCCATCGCGCCGCGCACGCGAGCCGCCGCGCCGCCATGGCCCGCCCTGTCAGCAGCCTCCTCGCCAAACTTGTAGACGAGCGAGATAACAGGGCCCCGCCGCCACCTTCACCGGAGCCGGCGCGGGCTTTGCCGACCGCTCCTCCAGTGGCGGCCAGCCAAGGGGAGGGTGGAAAGGGGAGTGGCGGCACCAATCTAGGGTTTCCCCTATGTCGCCAGGGAGGGCGACATGGGGGACGAGAGAGAGCGGGCCGAAAGGACAATTGTTCCTCGGCAGCCTCAAAGAACAAAAGGCTGATCAACACGATGAACATTTTCTAAATACAGCATCAACAATTTTGATGCATGGTACTTTTCTAATACACGATGAACATAGTTAAAACACATGATGGATATTTTGAATACATAACACCCCGTTTGGATGTAGGAAAATTACCTTGGAATTGCGAATCTGGAATTACCAGGCAAAATTCTGTTGTTTGGAGTGGTACAGAATTTGGGCTCGGAAAAGTTGGCCCAATTCCAAATGATCGACCCGCGCCTGTCCACCCGTCGCGCAAAGTTTCCGAGAGGACGAGCTCGGAAAGGCTCGGAAACGCCCCCCACCCCCGTACCTGTTCGCTGGACGAGCCCTCTCGCTCGCGAACGAATCTTCCTCCCGACTCCCCTGAAGCAGCAGCCGGCGGCGGCGGCGGTCAGTTCTCCGGCCCTCCTCTCCCTCTCCCATCCGTCCCCTCCCTCCTCTTCCTCCCACCCGTCCCCTCCTTCCTCTTACATCTCTTCTCCGGCCATGGCGCGACCTCCTCCAGTGAGGACCTCAAACCCTAGATCGTATCGGGTATTTGCGGCGGGATTAGGTGGTCCGCAGGGAATTGCGGCGGTAGTGGCGACTTCCCCTCCCGTGTGGAGCTCGATTTTTTGTGGTGTCCTAAGGGGAACTTCAATTTTTTCTGTACCTTCTCAGATGCAGTCCATTGCCTCGAATTTAAGAGCTCGGATTTGTGTGTTGCTAACTTATGATTTGTTTGAACTATGCAGTTTCTTAGGGGATTTTAGGAGCTCAAATTTCGGTGGTGTCAAGGTATATTATCTACTCCTTCATGTTTGTACTGTGATGTTGTTGCCGTGGTTTAGTATGTATCAATGCTCTGAATAATTCATGGACAAATGGTGTTTGCATTGTAGCTTTTTTATCATGTCCCAACAAGAGTTGGTTGCCTACATTACCGGAGAGAACAAAAGAAGAAAAAGAAAGAGGATATTGTTGACAAAGCAGTATTTTGAAATGTCATGTCTAGCATTTGCTTATGTTAGTTCTCAGAGGGCACCGAGGAATCTCGGATGCTTTGATGACGAGGAGGAAAAGGTTGCATATCGGAAGTATATATTGAAACATACTTATGAGGGGTCCGAGACAACTTGCTATGATAAGCTACGCTTAACTAAAAGAAACTTCCATGATCTTTGTGCTATGTTGCGTGAGAAGTGTGGTCTCAAAGATAGCACGTTTGTGACAGTAGAAGAAAATGTTGCTATGTTCTTACAAGTTGTTGGACATGGACTTAAAATGGGGATGTTGGGTGGCACGTACCAGCGTTCTTTCGAGACTATCAGTAGGCATTTCTCTACTGTGTTATCAGCCATCCTCTCTCTAACTAGCGAGTTTATAAAGTTTCCTGATCATTCTATCACCCCTCCCGATGATTACAAGTGGAAGTGGTTTCCTAATGCACTTGGAGCACTAGATGGGTGTCATATTCTGGTGTTTGTTAATGCTGCTGACAAAGGGAGGTATAGGAATAGGCACCAAGATATCAGCACTAACATGCTAGGTGTGGTTGATTGGAACATGAAATTTCTCTATGTTCTACCTGGTTGGGAGGGTTCGGCATCGGACTCGAGAGTGCTAAAAGATGCTATGAGAATCGATCGCGAAGATGTATTTGTTGTACCACAGGGTATGACTCTTTCTCTTTGCGTTTCATTTCTCATATTTAGTTGTTAGCTAACTTATGTACTTGTCAATAGGAAAGTACTATCTTGTTGATGCTGGCTATACCAATGGACCTGGATTTCTATCTCCATTCAGATCCACTCGGTACCACTTGAAAGAGTGGGTTGCAAGTCAACAACAACCCCAAAATGAAAGAGAGTTGTATAACTGAAGGAAATATGCCCTAGAGGCAATAATAAAGTTATTATTTATTTCCTTATTTCATGATAAATGTTTATTATTCATGCTAGAAGTGTATTAACCGGAAACATAATACATGTGTGAATACATAGACAAACAGAGTGTCACTAGTATGCCTCTACTTGACTAGCTCGTTGATCAAAGATGGTTATGTTTCCTAACCATAGACATGTGTTGTCATTTGATTAGTGGGATCACATCATTAGGAGAATGATATGATTGACATGACCCATTCCGTTAGCCTAGCACTTGATCGTTTAGTATGTTGCTATTGCTTTCCTCATGACTTATACATGTTCCTGTAACTATGAGATTATACAACTCCCATTTGCCGGAGGAACACTTTGGGTGCTACCAAACATCACAACATAACTGGGTGATTATAAAGGAGTACTACAGGTGTCTCCGAAGGTACATGTTGGGTTGGCGTATTTCGAGATTAGGTTTTGTCACTCCGATTGTCGAAGAGGTATCTCTGGGCCCTCTCGGTAATGCACATCACTATAAGCCTTGCAAGCAATGTGACTAATGAGTTAGTTGCGGGATGATGCATTATGTAACGAGTAAAGAGACTTGCTGGTAACGAGATTGAACTAGGTATTGGATACCGACGATCGAATCTCGGGCAAGTAACATACCGATGACAAAGGGAACAACGTATGTTGTTATGCGGTTTGACCGATAAAGATCTTCGTAGAATATGTAGGAACCAATATGAGCATCCAAGTTCCGCTATTGGTTATTGACCAAGAATAGTTCTAGGTCATGTCTACATAGTTCTCGAACCCGTAGGGTCCGCACGCTTAAGGTTTCGATGACAGTTATATTATGAGTTTATGAGTTTTGATGTACCAAAGGAGTTCGGAGTCCCGGATGAGATCGGGGACATGACGAGGAGTCTCGAAATGGTCGAGACGTAAAGATCGATATATTGGACGACTATATTCGGAGTTCGGAAAGGTTCCGAGTGATTCGGGTATTTTTCAGAGTACCGGAGAGTTACGGGAATTCGCCGGGGAGTATATGGGCCTTATTGGGCCATACGGGAATAGAGGAGATACGCCGAAAGGAAGGAGGCGCGCAGCCCCCCTCTGGTCCGAATTGGACAAGGGGTGCAGCCCCCCTTTCCTTCCTCCTTCCCCCCTTCTCCTACTCCAACAAGGAAGGAGGGAGTCCTACTCCCGGTGGGAGTAGGACTCCCCTTGGCGCGCCCCTCCTAGGCCGGCCGCCCCCTCCCCCCTTGCTCCTTTATATACGGGGGCAGGGGGGCACCTCTAGGCAGAACAACACAAGTTGATCTACGGATCGTTCCTTAGCCGTGTACGGTGCCCCCTCCACCATATTCCACCTCGGTCATATCGTCGCGGAGTTTAGGCGAAGCCCTGCGCCGGTAGAGCATCATCATCGTCACCACGCCGTCGTGCTGACGGAACTCATCCCCGATGCTTTGCTGGATCGGAGCCCGGGGATCGTCATCGAGCTGAACGTGTGCTGAACTCGGAGGTGCCGTACGTTCGGTACTAGGATCGGTCGGATCGTGAAGACGTACGACTACATCAACCGCGTTGTCATAACGCTTCCGCTTACATTCTACGAGGGTACGTGGACAATACTCTCCCCTCTCGTTGCTATGCCATCACCATGATCTTGCGTGTGCGTAGGAATTTTTTTGAAATTACTACGTTCCCCAACAGTGGCATCCGAGCCTAGGTTTTATGTGTTGATGTTATATGCACGAGTAGAACACAAGTGAGTTGTGGGCGATACAAGTCATACTGCTTACCAGCATGTCATACTTTGGTTCGGCGGTATTGTTGGATGAAGCGGCCCGGACCGACATTACGCGTACGCTTACGCGAGACTGGTTTTACCGCCGTGCTTTGCACACAGGTGACTAGCGGGTGTCAGTTTCTTCAACTTTAGTTGAACCGAGTGTGGCTACGCCCGGTCCTAACAGCACTAATTTGACGAACTATCGTTGTGGTTTTTGATGCATAGGTAAGAACGGTTCTTGCTCAGCCCGTACCAGCCACGTAAAACTTGCAACAACAAAGTAGAGGACGTCTGACTTGTTTTTGCAGGGCATGTTGTGATGTGATATGGTCAAGACGTGATGAGATATAAGTTGTTGTATGAGATGATCATGTTTTGTTGAAGTTATCGGCAACTGGCAGAAGCTCTATGGTTGTCTATTTGTTGCATAAGATGCAAGTGCCAAATAATTGCTTTACTTTATCACTATGCGATAGCAATAGTTGCAAGAGCAATAGTTGGCGAGACGACCATGTGACGACACATTGATATAGATCAAGATGATGAAGATCATGGTG
>NC_041391.1:704546228-704550814 GCF_002162155.2 Triticum dicoccoides | reverse complement strand
TCGTAACGGTCGACACATCGCGGAGTCGTGGCTGGAGTGGAAACCAACGAGGTTGCTCAAGCAGGCGGTAGCCCTTTGTGCCGTTTGTCGATGTAGCCAAGAGCGTGTGTGGTGGAGCCGTGGTCGAGGTAGCCGTGCGAAGAATGCCGTGGTCGATGTCGAGTCGGGGTGGCCGGTGTCGAGGAAGTCGCCGTGGAGCCGCGGGCGCAAGCGGGCGCCGAGTTAGTCGTGGGCGTAGTGGTGTCGAAGTAGTGGTGCCCCAGGACGGAGATGATGTTGATGACGCGTCGCGCCGGGGCTGCCAACCCTGGGGACACATCGTAGACAAAGGCACGCGTCGGTGTTGCCAGCACCGGGCATGCGTAGACGGACGAAGACGAAGTTGAAGAAGCGCCGCGCCAGGCTTGCCAGGCCCGGGGACACGTCGTGGACGAAGGCACGCGGCGGTGTTGCCAGCACCGGGCATGCGTAGACTGGGACCTGCACAAGCTATACGCCATGTCGAAGAAGTCGGAGAGGCCAGCAGAGAAGGACTCGACGACGGTTGCGGCGCCAATCGGCGCGGGGCCAATGTCGCACGCGGTTGTCGGAGTAGATGAAGCGGTCGGGGTAGATGACGGCGACGCTGGCGACGGGCTGGTGCTGGATGAAGACGAACGGGGTGGACGGGGGGCGGCGGCGGCTATGGTGGTAGCAGCGGCGGCGGCCGAAGAAGAGCGGCGGCGGCGGCCTGATGGCGGCGGCGGCTAGGTTATGAGTGCGGCGGCGATGCTCGAAGTAGGCGAAGAACCCTGACAGCGTGACGAAGACCGGCGCGGACGGTGGCGTTCCCGCGCCAAGGGAGACGGCGCGGCGCATACCACGGGAGGTCGACGCGCGGTGACGGCGGAGTGGACCGCGGGTCGCGGCGCTACGGCCCGAAGGGGCGACACAACGGCGGTAGGCGGGTCGGGGCGACGGCGGGAAGACCTCAGGGCGGCGGCGGTGACCGCGGACTGCGACACTGCGGCCCGAAGGGGCGACACAACGGCGAGTCGCGAGTCGGTGCAACCGCGGGGACGGCCTCGGGACGGCGGCGTGGACCGCGTGCCACGCTCGCTACGGCCCGACGGGGCGACGCAGAGGCGGCGCGAGGGTCGATGCAGCCACGGGACGGCCTAGAGCGGACGCCCTCGGGGCAGCGGGGGACCGCGGGCCGCGGCACTACGGCCCGAAGGGGCGACGCAGCGGTGACGCTGGTCGGTGCAGCCGGGAGAAGAACCACGGGGCGACGCAGCGGCAGCCCGATGCTCAATCGGTGGAGAGGCGCACTGAACTCGGGGACGATCTTCACGGGACCTGCGGAGGCGCGCGTAACCGACGGGTCAGGTCGGTCGCGCGGCGTAGATGAGGCGGATCGTGACGGCGAGCGGGTGATCAAGCCGATCGCGCGCGAGGTCGTGGACGCCGCTCGATGGAGGCGTGGTGGCGGCGGAGTCCGAGATGAAGCCGGCGACGGCGGGCGGCAGGGCGGCTATGATTAGCCGCCGCATGGCGCGAGGCCGCCGGGTCGGGGTGATGCAGGAGTCCCAGTCGGAGCAGGGCGGTGACGGCCGGCGCAGGGCGACGGACGGACCGACGCGCGGACGACGGCTGGCCCTGACGGGCCAACTCGGCGTGCCTGGCCGCCGGGTCGAAGGAGAGGCCGGCGGGTCGTGCCGGGGTCGGAGTAGAGGCGCTCGGGGTCGACGGCGGCGGTGGGCGACGCAAACCGGATCACATAGACCGGAAAACCAAAAAGTAGACGCCGATCAAAGCGACTGGCGAGAGAGAGAAAACCCGCATCAAAGGATCGGGAAAAAAAGACTCTCTAGGGCAGCCGGCCAACACGGCCGACGGACGAACCCTAGGTACGGGCGGCGCAGCCCCCGGCGGCGGTCATGGAGACCGACCGTCCCGGGGGCGGCGCGTTGGTGCGGAAGCGGCGGCGGCTAGGGTTTAGGATCGACTTGCGATAGATACCATGCTAGAAGGGAGAGGAAGACTGGTGGAATAGTTCGTTGTATTGCTTGAGCCTTGAGGGCATATATATAGGAGTACAATGACCAACTTGGAGTACAAGACAAGCCGGAATAAATCCTAATCTATCTCGTCTTTCCTAATACAATCACGTTACTCAACACTGAGGAATGTGATATTGCTTGGACAATGTTCCTTCTTCAAGCTGCGCCATCTTTAGAAGAGCTTTGCATCACAGTATGGGATCATAAATGCCAATTGGAGTCGCAAAAAAGTTACTACCAGAAAACCCATGTGAACTGGGAGCCATCTACTCCTGATTTCAAGCACAATAATCTTTCCAGACTAACTATCTACGGCTTCCAGCCCAACGACAACTTCATGGGATACGTCAGGCGCGTCACTGAAGCTGCGGAGAACATCAAGGAGGTATCTCTAGACGACAGGAAGGTGTGCAAGCACTGCGTTGACAAGTTCCCTCATCTCGGGGTTCGTAATTGGAGTTGTCCACGGACCAGCGAGGAGGTGGATTCATTCAGACGGGAGATCACAGAGGTGATCAAGGGAAGGGCGATGGCGGTGGCTTCCTCTCATAAATTCCGCGATGATGTAAGTCTCGTGTTTTGTAATTGCTATTTTTCTTTTGATCTAAGTCAATATATATTGATCTATATATCACCCATGACTAATTTCCCTCCTGGAGAATTGCAGTTAAAAGCATCTGACAATGACGATATACTAAGCAAGCTGCCCAATGACGATATCGTCGAGAGGGTGGGTACGCTTGATCTTGTAAGAAGCTGCATCCTCTTGAGGCAAATGCAGAAACTGCCTCGACTCGCTGATTCTTCACGATATTATTCCCCACTATTTCGTTCAAATCAACTGTGTCGTGGCCGATGTGATAGACAAGGTCTTGAGCACGTGGTCCCTGCAGATTACCATTTGCAAGCTGAAGCTCAACTTCTTTCGAGTCCCTCTCGTTGTCACTCCATTGGCAAATCTACCAGCCTAGCCATGGCGACCCAGAAACTAGATGCAACCGAGTTTGAGATCTTGACGCCAAGGGATACCTATTATTGCACGGAGGCGTATCCCCTGCTCTTTGTTAAGCAGTTTGATAGTTTTCTTCGTCGTTGTGCAAATGCTTTTGCTGGCCTCACAAGACCACAACTGCATAATCTGAGGTTTGGTGAACTCGACATACAGAAGATTCTAAGCACCTGCAAACATCTCAAGTCATTGTGTTTCTTTGAGTGTGACGCGTGGACCCTTCAACATTGCATGTAGAATACACTCGACTCCTTGAGCTTGTTATCTCCTATGGGGAATTCAAAACAATGGAGCTTGACCGTCTACCAAAGCTCCAACGGATGTCCTACAATGTCCCCTCCGTAAGCGATTTGTATCAGGAATATTGGAGTGAAAAGGTACCCACTCCAATCATCTCTATTCAATTCTCATTGTATGATTGTGATATGCAGTTATAGTAATTTATGAACAACTTGGGTTCATTATTAAATTTTTTTATCTCTTCCAGATTTGGGTTCAACAGGAATGCCCGAAAGTGCTTACTCATGTGCTCGACAAACTACGGTTTGTGAATTTGGACAATCTTCCTAAAGAATGTGATATCGCTTGGACAATGTTCCTTCTTGATGCTGCACCATCTCTAGAAGAGCTTCGCATCACGGTATGCGATCGTAAGTGCCAAAGGAAGTCGCAAAAATATTACACCAATAAAATGAATGTGAAGTGGGAGCCATTTACTCTTGATTTCAAGCATAAGAATCTGACCAGACTAACTATCTACGGCTTCCAGCCCAACGGCAACTTCATGGGATATGTCAAGCATGTCATTCAAGTTGCAGTGAACATCAAGGAGGTATCTCTACACGACAAGAAGGTGTGCAATGTCTGTGGTGACAAGTTTCCTCATCTCAGGGTTCCTCCTCCGGCCGAGTTATCTATGGACAAGTGAGGAGGTGGATTCGTTGAGGAAGAAGATCACAGAGGCGAAGCAGAAAGTGGACTCATTGAGGAAGAATGTCATAGAGGTGATCAACGCGAAGGCGAGGGGAAGGTTGATGGCGATGGCCACCGCTCATACGGCCAAGGTCCATATAAATCAATAATCATTCATGGCATCTCTGTGTGGTTTAGTTGTTTCCGGACTCTAGAGCTTATACTAGTAGCTATTGCGCGTGTTGTATTCCTTTTAACTGTTTCTTAGTTGACTATCGTATGACTACATCGTATGAAGAGCAGCATAATTAAATGCATTCATGACAGGTTGTTCTGATTACAAGATCAATCTCTCGTGACACATGTTGTTAACTTCTTGGTACGAACGAAAGTCTTTTTATTCCTCTTTTTGGCACAAAGAAAGTTGAGTTCTTGCTCATTTGGGCCACACCTAAGCACAGACAGAATACCTACACTAGTAGAAAAAGGGTTATCCTCAATATCTCTACTAGTAGCGCACCATGATGGTGGTGCGCCACTGCAATATAGCAGTGGCGCACCAGAATCAGGTGCGCCATTGCTATGTTTTTACTAGTGGCGCACCACATGAGCAGTGCGCCATT
>NC_041391.1:704525396-704546086 GCF_002162155.2 Triticum dicoccoides | reverse complement strand
TAGCAATGGCGCATCACTGTCGAAGATGCAAGCTGAAGAGCCTTATGGACCCGGATTCCGTACAGGTGCGGGACCATCTGCTCTTGCGTGGTTTCATGGATGGCTATCGGTGGCAAGGTGATGAAGATGATTATGAAGTCGTCCATGGGGGTCGGGCAAGAAATGAGGAAGGGCAGCAAGACAACCACGGCGAGGGCGGGCGAGAAGACGAAGAATCTCCAGGACATGATCATGAAGTAGATGCAGTACACAGTCATCATGTAGAAAATGCCGGACATGATGATGAGGAAGATGCCGGACATGATGATGAGGAAGATGCCGGAGCAGACGAAGGGCATGATCAGAAAGATGAAGATGTCGGAGCAGACAACGATGGACCATCGACGGGCTGGGTGCAGGACCCTCATATTCAAGAGCTGCTTCTCAAGCAGACGGATAACGCAAGAGCTGCCGCCTGAGAGAAAGCCAAGCTGGATCAACTAAAGATAGACACGGTTACTCCATTGTATGATGGATGCAGGCCCGAGGATACCCGCCTGAAAGTAACGCTCATGGCTCTGGAGATGAAGGTAAAACACAAAATGACTGACGCATGCTTCGACGAGAACATGCCATTCTGGCACGAACGTCTTCCCAAGGGGAACAAGTGCCCGACCAGTTTCGAGGAGGCGAAGAAAATCATGTGTCCTCTGGATTTACCGCACGTGAAATACCATGTGTGCATGAACGATTGCATCATTTATCAAGACGAGCACGCGGAGTCTATCATATGTCCTGTATGCGGCGTCACTCGATACAAGAAGAGGAAGAAAGCTCCTCAAAAAGTGGTGTGGTACTTTCCGATCACTCCTCGTCTGCAGTGGTATTTCGCGGACTCTAAGGTAGCAAAGCTCTTGCGTTGGCACGCGGATAGGGAGGAGAAGAAGCGAGAAGATGATGGAAACGATCCGGAGATAAATAAAAAAGACAAGATGCTGAGTCACCCTAAGGATGTGAGCCAGTGGCAAGCGTTGAACTTCGAACACCCAGAATTTGGGGACGATCCAAGGAACATCATGCTGGGCGCGAGCACCGATGGAGTCAATCTGTTTGACAGCCAGAGAAGCACACATAGCACCTAGCCTGTGTTTGTGTGGATGTACAACCTTTCCCCTTGATTGTGCATGAAGAGAAAGTACATTCACATTAATATGCTAATTGAAGGGCCGAAACAACCAGGGAACGACATCAATCTGTATCTGGGGCTGCTGAAAGAGGAGCTAGACACGCTGTGGAAAATGTCAGCCAATACGTGGGACGCTGCAGAGAAAGAATATTTCCCTATGAGAGATGCACTGCTCACGACGGTGCACGACTATCTCGGTTACGGATATGTCGCAGGGCAGGTGGTCCATGGATTTTCTGGATGCGTCAGGTGCATCGATGACACAATGTATCGCCAGCTAGATAAAGATCCCGGGTCTTCGAAAACCGTGTTCATGGGACATCGAAGGTGGCTTCGCGATGATGACTCATGGAGAAAACATAAGGATCTGTTTGATGGTGAAACCAAACCCTGAAGACGCCCGCCTACGAGGAGCGGCGAGGAAATAGACAAGCTATTGAAAAATTGGAAAGAGTGCCCGGAGACGGGAAAGAAGCAAAAGGTGCCAGAGCCGCTGCTGAAGGTATGGAAAACGAGGTCTGTTTTTTGGGACTTGCCGTACTGGAAGATCCTCCGTGTGCCTCACAACCTTGATGTCATGCATATCACGAAGAACATGTGCGAGAGTCTGCTTTGTACCCTGCTCAACATGCCAGAGAGGACCAAAGATGGGCCGAAAGCAAGGGCAGACTTGAAATCAATGGGCATCAGGGAGGAGCTTCACGCTAATAATGATGATGATGATAATGATGAGGCGAAGGACACAGAAAGTCATCGCAAAGGCAAAAAGGCCAAAAAGATCGGAAATGACTTCCCTCCCGCGTGCTTCACTCTAAGTCAGGAGGAGATCGAGCAGTTTTTCACCTGCCTCATAGGAGTAAAACTTCCTTACAGTTATGCGGGGAAGATAAGCAGATGACTAGACTCAGCGAAGCAGAAGTTCAGCGGGATGAAGTCTCACGACTGTCACGTGCTGATGACACAGATACTTCCAGTTGCAATCCGTGGGATCATGGACGCGCACGTCCGTGAAACGCTTTTTGGCCTATGCAACTTTTTCGACGTCATCTCTCGGAAGTCGGTTGGCGTGAGGCAACTCAGAAGGCTAAATGAAGAGATCGTGGTGATACCATGCGAGCTTGAGATGTACTTCCCGCCCGCATTCTTCGACATTATGGTGCATCTGCTGATCCATATCGTGGAGCATATCATCCAACTCGGGCCGACGTTCCTGCACAACATGATGCCGTTCAATGGATGAATGGTGTCATCAAAGGATACATTCGCAACATGTCACGTCCAGAGGGAAGCATAGCCAGGGGCTTTCTGACTGAAGAGTGCATCTCCTACTGCACGAATTATCTAGGCATCGAGAACCCGTTGATCTGCCCGTCAACAGGCACCTCGGCAGGCTCGCTGGATGGGGTCACGGCGAGGGTCACCGTGAAATGCATGTTGACTTCGAGGGTCGACTCGCCGACTTTGAAAGAGCAAACCTAGTCGCGCTACAACACATAGACGTGGTCGATCCTTGGGTGGTAGAGCACAAAACCTTTATTGAGAAGACGTACAATGACCGAGGCCAACAGAGGACGGACGGAGATATAATCAAAGAGCACAACTCATGTTTCACATGTTGGTTCAAGGAGAAGCTTCTGTCGTACCCTTTACATGAGGATTCTTCCGCGGAAGAACAACTCATATTCGCCTTGTCACAGGGCGCCGAGCACAAACTGACGATGTATGAGGCGTACGATATCAACCGCTACACATTCTACACCGAGGGAAAGGACATGAAGAGCGATGGTTATCAGAACTCCGGGGTAACGATGGAATCCTACACCGGTAACGACAAGGACAGATTCTACGGAAGGATCGAGGAGATTTGGGAGCTGAGCTACGCTAGAGAGAAGGTCCCAATGTTCCATGTCATATGGGCCAAGAGCGTCCTAAAAGAAGACCGATATTTCACCATCATGGTTATACCCGAAGCCAAATCCAAGACCGCGGGCGCAAACGTCACCGCGAAAAATGAGCCATGGGTACTGGCTTCCCAAGTGGACCAATGCTTCTTCATTACCGACCCGTCAAAGCCCAGTCGTGTTGTCGTGAGGAGAGGCAAAAGGAAGATCATCAGAATGGATGGAGTCGCCAATGCGCAAGACTTCGACAAGTACGGTGACCCGAAGATGGAACATGACGACGATGATGAAGTGTCATACACCACAAGAAGAAGCAGGACCACCCTACCTAAAGGACGTCCGTTCAAGAAAAGAACTCCATTTGCGAAAAAGAAGGGCAAGAAGATTGTGAAAAGATAGCTAGCTAAGATCGATTGTATTTAAATTGTAGTCTTCATTTCTCGATTGTATTTCGACATATTGAAATGATATTTCTTCTGTTCTAGTCCTCATGAATATTTATTTATGTTTATTCTGGTATTTATGTTTATTCTGGTATACCAATTTTTATTTGATGATATTTTTTGAACTCATGAATATTTTTAAATTTCATGGGCATGTTTTGAATTCATGAATATTTTTTCAAATTTGATGATATTTTTCCATATTCATAAATGTTTTACCAATTCACAAATGAATGCAATTAAAAATCCAAAAAACAAACAAATTTGATGATATTTTCAAATAACAAATTTGATGATATTTTCAAATAACAAATTTGATGATATTTTCAAATAACAAATTTGATGATATTTTTTCATATTCATAAATATTTTCAAATAACAAATTTGATGATATTTTTTCACATTCATAAATTTTTTCAAATTTGATCGTCATTTTCTAAAAAATTATTAGATGCAACTAATAATAATAATAATAATAATTAGTAATGGAGCACCAGGGGAAGGTGCGCCATTGCTATCAAGATACTAATGGCGCATCCCTAGGAGGTGCACCATTGGTATACCAATTTTTATGATATTTTTTCAAATATTTTCAAATAATAAATTTGATGATATTTTCAAATAACAAATTTGATGATATTTTTTCATATTCATAAATATTTTCAAATAACAAATTTGATGATATTTTTTTCACATTCATAAATGTTTTCAAATTTGATCATCATTTTCTAAAAAATTATTAGATGCAACTAAAAATATAAAAAATAGTAATGGCGCACCAGGGGAAGGTGCGCCATTGCTATCACTGTGTTTATGGCGCACCCCTGGATGGTGCGCCAGGGTACCATCTGTAGAGAGGGTACCACTTGGAGGTATGCAGATTATCATTACCAAATTTTTTATACAGAACCATGAGTTTTCTTCGAAGCTTGGCGTTGATCAGTACTCAGCTTAGCTTGGACAATGACTTGTTTGGATTGGTAGTCCCTGAAGAGGTTGTTTCATGTCTCAACAGTGATAGGAGTGTTCAGATTAGGACAGTGTTGAAAACAAATAGGCACTATTTGGATATCTTGAAAACATATCGTTGGGTACATACATCATTAGTGTATAGTGATGTGACTTCCATGTGGATAATGACATCACAAGGTTATTCATCTATAGTGAAACATAATGGTATGGCTGGTAGCCAGAGGGACTATCACTTGCTAATTTGATGCACTCAACTGTCAGTTACTAGTTTCCACAGTAGTTTATGGTGCTAGTGGTTGTTTGTTTGTTGCCACTCCTTGCTGCTAGTTCCTCAAGGAGTTCCGCTCAAAATTAGCTCAACAAGTTCTGCTAAAATCACTTTTGTTAGAGCTTTATTATTTCAGCAAAACTGATAGATTTAGTTCATTGATATGTTGTCTCTGATCTTCTTTGGCAAGAGGCCGAGAGGTGGTAGCAGATAGATTTAGTTCATTGGTACTGATAAATTTTGTTAATATTCTTCAGGAAGCTTGCTTCAGCTGTTTATATACTTGCTTGCTTGCTAGCAAAAACAGTAGCTTTGTTTACGGTGTTAACTAATTCATGCCACCAAATGGTAGAGACAGAGACTAGGTCTCTTCTAGTTTCCCATGAATTAATAAACCATGCATGGTATCAAGTGAGCCATACACAGCCACGAAAACAACTTGCTTGCTACTGTTTTAAATAGTTAGTCAAATGGATCTTCTCCGTCGCGTCGGCTACATCACGGTTCATCCAGCGTAGATCGCCGTCGCTGAGGTCGACGACGATCCGAGAGAGCAAGGCCGGCAGGTTGAGCGTTTGCTTGGAGACGAGGCAGGTCCTGACGGCGTCGAGCATGCCCAGCCTCTCCAGGATGTTGAGCAGCACATGGTCGGGCAGTTTGATTAGCCTGTCGACTTTCAACAGCTGGATCGATATAGATTGATAAGTTCAATGAGTCATGCACAAAAATTTGAGAAGGAAGACACAAGCAACGGGGGCTTACATCACGACGGCGGCGGCGAACCCGGTTGAGCTTCATGGCGCGCGGTCTGATCTCAAGGAACAACGAAGTGGCAGATGGCGGCTACGCTTACATGGCGGACGGCGGAAATCGCCTGCATGTACCTTCCTAGGAGGTTTATATGGCAGCCTCCTCTGGCTTGAACGAGGTTTCCTGATCCTATTCCACCTAGGTTAAGATAGCCTCTTTTTTAGCATTGTTTATAACAAGACGCATTAACACGACACATCTAGTTATTGTAGAGTACAATACATCTCAATCTATCTATCTATCCCTCAAAAAAAAAATCAATCAATCAATACAAAGGAAAAACAGGGAAAAAAAAGAAAATGCCCCCACGTATCGCCACATAAAATCAATGATCACATAAAACAGCCTCTCTTTGCCTATTTTTATGTCTAATGAATCTTCAACCAGAGTTCTATCCCTTCTTTCAATCTTACAGCAAATTAGTGTAGCACACGGTAGCGACAAGATCAACTGTTGTCAGCATCGTTGTACGTGGAATCGGAATCGCTTCCATGCCACCTAAGCATGTTGGGCTGCACAAAATGCATCTCGAACAATAATTATTTTATCTAGGGTTTCTCTCTCCCTCCCCTATCCCTTGGCGGCTAGGGTACACCTCTTCCCTACAGGCTTCGCCGACGAGCCCGTGGATTCGCCTCCCTTCTGTCTGCCGCTCCGGCGGCCGGTGGCGGGGAGAGGAATTCCGGTGCCTTCACCTCGGTTAGTAATTTAGGTTGGGGTTTATTAGTCCTCGCAGGTGCGACGCTCGAAAGGATGGCGGCGTTTTTTTTTTAGTTTGTCTTCCGGCCTCCGATCCTCCTTGACTTCATTCATCTGGACATAGTCGATGAAGCTCTGACAAAGATTCCTGCCGTCTTCTTTGGACGGTGAGATTAGAGCACCTCCACTAGGGCCCCCAGGACGCCCCCAAGCTCCTTTTTTTAGCACCGGCAGTAAAAAAAATGTCCTAGTGAGGCTCCCAACACCTCGATTTGCGCCGGTTTTAGCGATATTTCCCGCCGGCACGCCCACCCCACACCCAGCCCCCCGGGGGGGGGCAGCTGGGGACGCCGGCAACTGCTTTTTGCATACGCAGCCCCACTTGGCAGTCCCTCTCTCTCCCCTCACTCTCCTCTCTCCTCTCTTTTCTCTCTTTTCTCCATCCCACACCTACCGCACACACAGCTCGCGCGGCCGGAGCGGAGAGCTCGCGCGGCCGGTTGCAGCCCCGACGCTTCCATCGCCTGGCGTCGCCGGCCCCGCCCCGCATCTCCCCGGCGCAGTGAGCAGGGGGCGGAGTTGGCGGGTCGAGCGCCTGCCTCCCTCCCTGCATCTCCCCGGCGCAGTGAGCAAGGGGGCGGAGTTGGCGGGTCGAGCGCCTGCATCCCTCCCCGCTCCTCGCCGGCCTCCATGCAGCCGTGGGCTGCAGCATGCCTCCGTCCTTGAAGAAGTGCACGCGCTCGACCTTGCCCTTCTTGACGGCCGCTAGGAACTCGTTGTAGTGCCACTGGCCGCCGTCGGGGATGTCGGCGAAGGGGTTGGCCGCGAGCGTCGGCGCCTCGGCCTGCAGCCTGTAGCTGCAGCTGCGGAGCCGCCGCATCCAGCGGCGCGGGTGTGGGGGCTTGGGGAGGGACGCGGTGATGAGGAGGTGGGAGGAGGAGAGGGAAGGGGGCGCCATGGTTGCTTGCTGCTCGCTGGATGGGGTCACCGCGAGGGTCACCGTGAAATGCATGTTGACTTCGAGGGTCGACTCGCCGACTTTGAAAGAGCAAACCTAGTCGCGCTACAACACATAGACGTGGTCGATCCTTGGGTGGTAGAGCACAAAACCTTTATTGAGAAGACGTACAATGACCGAGGCCAACAGAGGACGGACGGAGATATAATCAAAGAGCACAACTCATGTTTCACATGTTGGTTCAAGGAGAAGCTTCTGTCGTACCCTTTACATGAGGATTCTTCCGCGGAAGAACAACTCATATTCGCCTTGTCACAGGGCGCCGAGCACAAACTGACGACGTATGAGGCGTACGATATCAACCGCTACACATTCTACACCGAGGGAAAGGACATGAAGAGCGATGGTTATCAGAACTCCGGGGTAACGATGGAATCCTACACCGGTAACGACAAGGACAGATTCTACGGAAGGATCGAGGAGATTTGGGAGCTGAGCTACGCTAGAGAGAAGGTCCCAATGTTCCATGTCATATGGGCCAAGAGCGTCCTAAAAGAAGACCGATATTTCACCATCATGGTTATACCCGAAGCCAAATCCAAGACCGCGGGCGCAAACGTCACCGCGAAAAATGAGCCATGGGTATTGGCTTCCCAAGTGGACCAATGCTTCTTCATTACCGACCCGTCAAAGCCCAGTCGTGTTGTCGTGAGGAGAGGCAAAAGGAAGATCATCGGAATGGATGGAGTCGCCAATGCGCAAGACTTCGACAAGTACGGTGACCCGAAGATGGAACATGACGACGATGATGAAGTGTCATACACCACAAGAAGAAGTAGGACCACCCTACCTAAAGGACGTCCGTTCAAGAAAAGAACTCCATTTGCGAAAAAGAAGGGCAAGAAGATTGTGAAAAGATAGCTAGCTAAGATCGATTGTATTTAAATTGTAGTCTTCATTTCTCGATTGTATTTCGACATATTGAAATGATATTTCTTCTGTTCTAGTCCCCATGAATATTTATTTATGTTTATTCTGGTATTTATGTTTATTCTGGTATACCAATTATTATTTGATGATATTTTTTGAACTCATGAATATTTTTAAATTTCATGGGCATGTTTTGAATTCATGAATATTTTTTCAAATTTGATGATATTTTTCCATATTCATAAATGCTTTACCAATTCACAAATGAATGCAATTAAAAATCCAAAAAACAAACAAATTTGATGATATTTTCAAATAACAAATTTGATGATATTTTCAAATAACAAATTTGATGATATTTTTTCATATTCATAAATATTTTCAAATAACAAATTTGATGATATTTTTTCACATTCATAAATGTTTTCAAATTTGATCATCATTTTCTAAAAAATTATTAGATGCAACCAATAATAATAATAATAATAATTAGTAATGGAGCACCAGGGGAAGGTGCGCCATTGCTATCAAGATACTAATGGCGCATCCCTAGGAGGTGCACCATTGGTATACCAATTTTTATGATATTTTTTCAAATATTTTCAAATAATAAATTTGATGATATTTTCAAATAACAAATTTGATGATATTTTTTCATATTCATAAATATTTTCAAATAACAAATTTGATGATATTTTTTTCACATTCATAAATGTTTTCAAATTTAATCATCATTTTCTAAAAAATTATTAGATGCAACTAAAAATAAAAAAATAGTAATGGCGCACCAGGGGAAGGTGCGCCATTGCTATCACTGTGTTTATGGCGCACCCCTGGATGGTGCGCCATTACTATTTTTTTTACTGTGTCTATCACTGTGTCCATCTCGCTGTCCCTCCCTCGCCAGATCCCTCTCGCCCCCTGCACCCGCTCCACTGCCACCGACGACCCCCCGCACCCGACAACCCCCGCGCCCGCTCCGCCACCGGAGTTGCCGCCGGAGCACTAGGAGGAGGAGGCCCGCGTCCACCAGGAGAGGAGGCCCGAGCACCTCGTGACCTCCCCGCCGTCTATCCCCGCCTCCGCCAAGCTCGCCGTCTCTGCCCTCCGTCGTCTCCGCTCCGACCACCACCTCATCGTGGTCAGGTAATCTTCATTGCCCTCCTCCCTCTGCCTCTCTTCTCCTCTCTTCCTCCTCTCCTCCTCTCCTCCTTCCCTCTCAGTTCTACCATAGTATCAGCCACTCCCCTGTTTTTGAAGTCGATTTCACGCGATCGGATCCAGCAGCCTCGGGCCCCATGCCGCCGTCCCCCGCCGCGTCCGCACCGGCGAGCCGCCACCTGCGCCTCTGGTGGCGCCGCCGCGGCCGGGCCGGCGCCGGCGTGGCCACCTTCGCTGTCGCGCTGCTCGCCGCGGCCCTCCTCCTCTCTCTCTCCTACTTTGCCTCCCTGCCCCTCGCGCCCTCCTCCTTCTTCGCCCTCGTCGGCCTCACCCTCCTCCGCCGCGCCGAGGAGAAGGGCGCGCGTCAGTCCCCTCCTCTCAGCTCCTCCCCCTTTCCATTTCCATTGGCTCTAGTACACTTCGCTTACTGCAGCACTGCTTGCTACTACTGTCTTAGTCATCTAGTCTGATGGTGCTTGTCGTGCTTGACTGAATTTTTTCAGGGTTTGAGTGTGATTTCTTAAATTTCATGCTTGTGGTGATGCAGTGTGCTTGGACAGGAGCGCGCCAGGGTACCATCTGTAGAGAGGGTACCACTTGGAGGTATGCAGATTATCATTACCAAATTTTTTATACAGAACCATGAGTTTTCTTCGAAGCTTGGCGTTGATCAGTGCTCAGCTTAGCTTGGACAATGACTTGTTTGGATTGGTAGTCCCTGAAGAGGTTGTTTCATGTCTCAACAGTGATAGGAGTGTTCAGATTAGGACAGTGTTGAAAATAAATAGGCACTATTTGGATATCTTGAAAACATATCGTTGGGTACATACATCATTAGTGTATAGTGATGTGACTTCCATGTGGATAATGACATCACAAGGTTATTCATCTATAGTGAAACATAATGGTATGGCTGGTAGCCAGAGGGACTATCACTTGCTAATTTGATGCACTCAACTGTCAGTTACTAGTTTCCACAGTAGTTTATGGTGCTAGTGGTTGTTTGTTTGTTGCCACTCCTTGCTGCTAGTTCCTCAAGGAGTTCCGCTCAAAATTAGCTCAACAAGTTCTGCTAAAATCACTTTTGTTAGAGCTTTATTATTTCAGCAAAACTGATAGATTTAGTTCATTGATATGTTGTCTCTGATCTTCTTTGGCAAGAGGCCGAGAGGTGGTAGCAGATAGATTTAGTTCATTGGTACAGATAAATTTTGTTAATATTCTTCAGGAAGCTTGCTTCAGCTGTTTATATACTTGCTTGCTTGCTAGCAAAAACAGTAGCTTTGTTTACGGTGTTAACTAATTCATGCCACCAAATGGTAGAGACAGAGACTAGGTCTCTTCTAGTTTCCCATGAATTAATAAACCATGCATGGTATCAAGTGAGCCATACACAGCCATGAAAACAACTTGCTTGCTACTGTTTTAAATAGTTAGTCAAATGAATTGCTTGCTTGCTACTGTTTTTATTCAAAAATTATTGGAGTTTATATCATATATATTGCTGGCATGTATTTCATATGTTCTATACCATTTAGGCTATGTAGCGTGCCATTTTTGGTTTTGTCTCCGACCATCGTGTCGTGATGATATTGTGGGGTGTTGTGGGGTTGCAGCGGGGCGGGGGTGGGATAATGATTTTGCAGGTACCCTGAGAGGCCCTTGAGTTTGCCGGAATGTCGATTAACTTCCGTTCCGGCAAATTCGGGTACTCCATATGTCCTATTTTCAGCAAAGGTCTTGCTGAAATTTTCCGTGAATTTTAGCATGACTTTGCTAAAAATAGGACATATGGTGTACTTGCGACTAATGCATGGGCCGGGGTATCTTAGTACTTAATTAAGTAGGATCAACTGTTTTTTGTCCATCACTCGATAAACTACATGTATGTGTATTTAGCATGACTTTTTTTAGGCAACACAGTGGGTGATCTTCCAACTGCATTTTTTAAAAGAAGATGCAAATGAATGAAATTGGCTCACCGTGCCAAGAGAAATCAGGCTCAATGTAGGACAGATGCAGTTGATTTGTTGTTCTTATGGAATAAATAATAGATGTTTAATTGAAACCATTTACTGTAGGACTTGCAAGCAGCTGTGCTTGCAAGCAGTAGCCCTTCTCTCTTCTTCTCATTTCTCTCATCTCAAGCAGTTAAAAACTTTATTTAATTAAAACTACTCCACACAAAATTAAATGAAACTTTTCAAACAAAAATGATCATATATATATGGAGTAAAGTTTCAGTATAGTTCCAAGCATAGTAAAGTTTCAGTAATGTTATGGAGTACTGAATTTTGCAATTTTGGTTCTCTGTGATTTTGCAATATTGCTTGCAGTTAGTATTACTTTAATCTGTGAAAATTGGAGTAGCATTATTGCTTGCTCTGTAGTGCATTTTTGCTAGGGACCTGATACTCCATAGTGGTGCATTTTTACTGCAACCTAAACTGGAGTAAACTAGAGTAGGACCTGATAAATTTAAGCCATTTGCTAGCACTTCTTGACTAAGACAATTCCTAACAATTTCTGTAGATTTCCAAAATTCAGTTTTTTACCGCACACCAAAGCCCCAAGAAAGAAAACTGCAATCTGAAACAGATGATCAATTTTTAGCCCTTGGATTAGTTTAGTATTTTTTCACACACTCAGACACCCTTGCTTGCCATGTGTGTGAGAGAGATAGTGAGAGGAGACAAGAAGAAGGGGGTTAGGAAGGGACTTGGACCTTAGAAACAACACACTAACAGGTTCCATCCCAAAACACCTAGACAATATCACAAACATCTCTCAATTGTTCCTTGACAATAACCAACTTTTTGGCGACATTCCTCGATAATTAGGTTATTTGGTCAACTTAGAGATCTTGTTCCTTGACAATAACCAACTTTCTGACCAAACTTTTTTCCTATTTAGAGCGAACATGGCTCACAACGATGAGGTCGGTGGTTCGGGCAAGCAATTCTGGGAGCTGTCCCAGGAGATGGAGGAAGAACCTCACCGCTATGAGGACGCCGCGGAAGACATCGATCCCGACTACACAACCCCTAGTGGCGTCGGGGATGACACCACTGATGGTGCCGTCGAGGATGCCACCACTGATGATGGCAGCGCACGCACAGATGGCAGCCAACCGAAGAGGCAACGGAAGGACCGGCGCCCGAACGTGCTCAGCACCGTCGAGCAGGAATTTACCGAAGTGTCCTCCAGTGGGCATCCAACGGCGCCCAAAGAATTAGTCAGTGGGTACTCGGGACAACTCGGGTGCATTCTCCAGAGCACCGTCTCGATCAACACCGAGAACCTAAGGCATCGTGACCGAGGTAATTTGCGCAACCTCCTCTTCACGAAGCTGCACGAACGATACAAGTTCCCCGGTGACATTGCAAACACACGCCTCTCAGGGAATAAAGTGAACAGTGCCGCCCTCACGAAGATGCGCACGGCTCTGGCTACTTGGAGAGCCTCGGTGAGGAGAAGGATTCTAAGAGGTGATCGTTATGAGAAGATCAAGGAGACAAATCCTTCGATCAGCGAAGATGACTACAAGGAGTTCAAGATCAAGTGCGAGAGCAACGCAACCGCGGAATCAAGTCAGTGGGGGAAAGATATGCGGGACTTGAACTTAGGGGTCCACAAACTCGGTCGCGGCGTTTACAGAGTGGCGGAACCTATATGGGACAAGGAGGACGCGGAGCATGCCGAGCAAGGCCTACCGCCCCTCTTCGATAAATACCGTGACAAGCAGACCAGGAACTATGTCAGGGCCCGGTACAAGGTGGACCCGGTAACAAAGGAGCTTACCACGGATCCGAAGACCAAGGCGCTTGAGCTTGTTCTGGTAAGGAATACACCCCCGCGTAAATAGCTCCATATGGTTGCATTCTAATTAATGAAGCCAAATTTCTAAATGGTTCACGTTTCTTTCGCAGGACACTGAAAGCAGTAGCACGGGGTCGTCTCAGAGCTCCCCTTGGGACAACACTTTAAATAGGGCGTTGAACGTAATGAAAAACAAGGATAAGTTCAGTAAGCCGTCGTCATCTGGTCGTGTGGCCGGCAAACGCTTGTCCACGAAATGGTCAGAATACTATAACGCTGGGCAAAAGGAGAGAAAGACCAGCTCGGAAAGCCAGGAGCGCGAGGTTCAAGAACTCAAGGCACAAGTGGCGCGAATTTCGGAGATGGTCCAAGAGCAAGTGTGAGGCCAACTGGGAGCGACGATCACCGCCATTGTGCCTACCTTGATTGAGGGGCTGCAGGCGTGGATTGCGGGCGGCCAACAGGGGCTGCCCCTGATTCCTAGCTTCACGGCCAGCAACTCGCACAACGCGCCGGCGGCGCCATTGGTGTCTCCGGCGCCGGTGCGGGCATTGGAGCTTAATGCACCCGGGTGTGGGAAGAATACGTCGGCCGGCACCTCGGCAGCAAGAGGCCCCTCCGTCACTTGCACGCCCGCCGTTGGCGGTGCCTCGACATTAGCCGAGCTCGACGCCATCACGATAACTATGCCTCTTGGCCGATGACTTCATCTACTTGCCTTTGATTGGGCATCCCTGATGCCCTACATGTTTTCGCAGGGCGCCGCCGACGTTCCATGCACTCTCCTGCACTTCGTGGGCGGCGAGTTGATCGATGTCGCCAAGGGCAGAATCGTTCAACCGGGCAACCCCGTGTTCCACGATAATACGATGCCACCCACCGTGTATAGGGTTCAACTGGTTCGGGTGCTGCCAGGCTGCGACGACTTGTTACCTCCGTTTCAACCTGCTGGGGCCGACGAAGATGATGTGATGACCCTCAGCGCCTGCTTAAGCCAGCCCCTGCTTTGGCCGAAGAGACAGATTCGTTTGGGGGCGGGGGACACCACCCCACAGACAACACCGCCAGTCGTGCCGGTGCCAAGCCATGGCAAGACCGCCGCAACGCTACCGGACATGTCGGACATGCATATGGCACAGGATCCGGACATGCATATGGCACAAGACCCGGACGACGACGACGACGATGACGACGACGACGGCGATGATCGTACATTTACCAACGTCGATAAGTACTTCAACGAACATGGGTACAGTGACGAATTCTTGGGCCCTCCTTCTCAAGAACCCAACCTTGCAAAAGATGATCACGATCTAGCTGGTACCGCAGAGAAACCCAATTGCAACAGGCATCGTCTGGCGTTCAGTTCTCAGGAGACGCCTCCAGCTGCCGCCTTCACCGAGGCTCAAATAGCCGAGGTGCGAAATATTATCAGCCCCAACACACTCAAGAAGGCGGTCTCTGAGCAGAACTCGATCCCATTATAGCATAAGAAGAAGGGACGGGAAAGAAAGAATAACAAGGACACGAGCCAGCCGGCACCGAGTACGATCCATGCTCAGGACGGGCCACCTTCACCTAAGGATATCTCGAGGAGGGTGCATGTGGCGGGTAGGCCGATGCTACCGACTAATCTTCTCAATGCTCCAACCGGTGCTATGCGGAGTCTGCATGACAGTGTTCTTTCTTTGGAGAAGCAGCGTCTCTCCGAGAATGATGTGGCATACCCGGTATTCGTGGCCAAGGTGCCAGAGGGCAAGGACTTTGTCGATAGCACCATTGGGGGTATGATAGTCCTGCGGTTTGATGACTTCTTCGCTATGTTTAACCTTCATCCGCTGCACTGCACCTTCATTCGGCTATTTTCGCTGAGTATGGAGATGCGGATCATTAGAGACAAGACCCCGGACATCGTGATAGTCGACCCCTTCTACATGCGTGCCAAGATCTTGGGCAGCTGTGGGTAGGGCTGGAATTCGAGCCGAGTCGAGCCAGCTCGGCTCGACTCGCTAGAGCTCATTTCGTTAACGAGCTAGCTCGACTCGACTCGTTACTATAACGAGCTCAAACCCAAGATTGGCTCGACTCGTATAACTCGCGAGCTAGCTTGTTTAGCTTGTTAAGCTCTTTTAAGATATAAACATAAAGCCCTCAAATATGATAAAAATAATTATGTATATATTAAACATATATATCACTATACAATTGTAATTTTCTTGTAACGTGTGAGTTTCCTAGGAGGCTAGGCCTTCAACTGCTTGGCCTTGGGTTGTGCGCCTGGGACGTAGGTTGTTTAGTGGCTGATCTTTCTTTGTATTGGGAGTGGCCGATCTATTGTATCGAGCCTAACGAGTTACACGAGTACTCGTGAGATTGGCTCGTTTAACTTGGTCTATAAACAATCTTAAACTAAAGCTCGGCTCGACTCGTTATTCTTCGAGTTCGAGTCGATTCGAGCCGAGTCACGAGCTACTTGTTTAGCTCGCGAGCTTCGAGCTTTTTTTCCAGCCCTAGCGCTGGGGACCGGTAAGTCGCGAGTTCATACCTCGAAGGCGTCATTCTGGCAAACGCAGATAAGGATAACTTCCTCTTGCCTTACTTTCCCGAGTAAGTCATCCACTCACCGCCCCGTAACATATGGTTTCTTAGATTTTGATCGTTCTTTTTTTTTCTAACATTCCGTGTTTTGTGCAGTGACATACATTGCACACTCATCCTCTTAAGCCCGAAATATTCCATGGCCACGTATTTCGACTCGGACCGTCAGTCGAAGAAAGACTACACAAATATCAAGAAAGTTCTTGATGAAGCTCTTCCCGACTACGCCAGATTTGGAGGCACCTTTAGTAGGCCAATTTGTAGGTACGGCAAGCACGTGTTCACCCACAATATGACGTCCCCTGCGTCAAGTAGCCGCCTGGCGGTCAGAAGGATGCCTACTACACCCTCCATCACATGCGGGCGATCATACGGGACCATAATCACCTTCTGCTACCAAATAATCTCAAAGATTGGGCCACACGGTTGTCGGCAATCGAGGACGTGGACATCAGACAAGAATTCTTTCGCATCTAGTCGGAGTTTGCGAAAATCATCCATCAAGATGTCCTTCGTACCTCGGGGCAGTTCTACCTCAGATATCAACCGTCCAACAGTGAGATAGAAACAACGCTACAAATGCAGGCTGACAACGACCATGATTTCATGACCATCACGATAGATGGCGGCTTCATCCATGCTTCGGTCCCTGAGTCGAGTTGAAAGTAGTGATGCTATGTAGTTCTGAAATATCGATTAGCTCATGTTGTAATTAAACTTTAATGAACTTGTATGTCTCTTTAGTTTGGACAGTCGTTCAACTTATATGTAATCGATGCTATTTATTAGTAGAACCATGAATTGTGCTATTAATGTGTTGCTTTTCTCTTCCGGTCCTTTTGTTGCATACTTATATATTGCTTATGTATTGTCTGTGGATTGCTACTAACGTTTTGTTTGTCTAGTGCATAGAGATGCCATCGTATGTCGTGTACAAGGGTAAGGTTTCCGGAGTCTACGCCGACTGGGAGGAGTGTCAGAGACAGGTTCACCGTTTCAGCGGTAACAGTTACAAAGGGTACACCACTAGGGCGGAGACGGAAGCTAGATACGCGCGCTATCTAGCGGGAGAGTGGAGGGAGCGTTGGAGGAACCGGATGAAGACCAGTTTCATCGCGATGATGCTCATCGTGATGACCGCAGCTCTCTTCTATGTGATGGTAGTTTAGATGATCGATATCGACTTGTAATGTGAAGACAAACTCGCTACTCGCGGTCTCGAGACTTGTAATGTTCTAACTTTGTTCGGTATTTTGAATTTCGAGACTAATATGATGAATTATATTCGGAGACTAATCTTCTATTGTATTCGATAAATCTGTTGTTTATTTGTTGTGATGTCTATTGCAGTAATGTATTTTGTAACCTGTGCAAATATCAGAAAAGAAAAAAATCCTAATATTCATAGTACTGGCGCACCATATTGCACTTTAGTGGCGGACTGGAATAAACACACCAGTGACACATTATATGAAAGTGCGCCATTAGTAACCCAGAGCACAAGGTAAATATGGCCCCCTGAGAGGCATATTAATGGCGCACTTGTGGACATAGTAATGGCGCACTGTCTGGTACGCCACTATTATCTGGGATACTAGTGGCGCACCAGAGGTGCGCCATTACTATTTATTAGTAGTGGCGTGTTAATAGTGGCGCACCTTTAATGCGCCATTAATAGCAAAAACAGGTGCGCCACTAACAGCCCTTTTTCTAGTAGTGGGTGGGGGTGTGCCTGCGTGTGTGTGAGAGGTTAGTAATGGCGCACCCTCATTGGTGCCCCATTGCTAGGGTTAGCAATGGCCCACCAGGGAGGGTGCGCCATTACTAACGTCTCTCACACACAAACACACACAAAGACACATCCGCCCACCCACCCACACCCCCATCGCTTTTTAGGTTTTTAAAAAATAAAAAAAATGATAAAAAATTCAGAAAAATAGATGCCCATGTGTTATGTGTTCTAATTGTTAGGAAAATTAACAAACATGAATTTTGATTTTTTTTGCAAAAGGTCGTCGTGTTTTGGTAAAATGGCCGTAACTTTTGCATACGACCTCCGATGAAAAAGTTTTTTATATGAAAAATTATCTACTCGATAAGTTACATCCGAATTCAACCGGGGGAACCCGGTTGAAGACTTTTAGAATCCCAAAAAACCTAACCGAATAAAATATACGGGGCCTTTAAGATTTGGAGGCAAAAAAATTCAAAAAAAATGCAATAAATAAATAAATTAGCAATGGCGCACCTTATGAATAATGCGCCACTACTATTTTCCCGCCTTCACAATTCAAAAAAAATCGAAAAAATAAAAAAATTAGCAATGGCGCATAAGTGAATAGTGCGCCACTACTATTTTCCCGCCTTCACAATTCAAAAAAATAGCAATGGCGCACCAGTGCATGGTGCGCCACTGCTAAGTTGGGACAGAAGTTTAAAAGAGCCGACCAGCCACTTACCCCTTCATTCTTCTCCTCCTCTCCTCCACTCCATCTCCTCCTCTCCGGCGACCTCCTCCTCCTCACGGTGCTCCTCCTCCGGTGACCTCCTCCTTACGGTGCTCCTCCTCTAGCGACCTCCTCCTCCCTCCTCTCCTCCTCACGGTGCTCCTCCTTCCTCTCCTGCTCACGGTCCTCCTCCTCCTCTCCGGCGACCTCCTCCTCCCTCCTCTCTTGATCCTCACGGTCTCTCCTCCCTCCTCTCCTCCTCACGGTCTCTCCTCCCTCCTCCTCTACTTCCAGCCACATGTGAGCTCCCCCGGCACAAAGAACGTACCAGATCCAGGTCGAGAACGAAATTTGAAAAAAATTCAAGCAAAAAAATGAGCCAGATCCAAATTCAAAATTCAAAAATAGCAATGGCGCACGGTAGGGGTTAGACGGTGCGCCACTACTATTTTCCCGCCTTCAAAATTAAAAAAAATCAAAAAATTTCAAAAGAAAAAATACCACCAGTGGCGCACCTGTAGCAATAGTAATGGCGCACTACAAGATGCGCTACTGTTACCTGCAATACTAATGGCGCACCACAGGTGCGCCATTAGTATTCGTTACTAGTGGCGTGGTAATAATGGCGCACCTATAGTGCGTCATTAATGGCAAAAATAGGTGTGCCACTAACAGTTATTTTTCTAGTAGTGCTACAATTCTGCATTTTTTGAAATCTAAGAAGGTGTTTCAAATTCGTTAACATTTTTGAAATCAAGAGAACTTATTTTGAAACCTGTGAACACTTTTTAAATTTAGGGGATTTTCCAAAAAATCACAGACATTTATTAGCTTTTTAAAATTTGCTAACATTTTTAATTTCACTAATATTTTTTTGAATTCGTAAACTTTTAATTCATGAACATTTTTTTATATTGTTTTAAAGATTTGCAAACATTATTTATTTTTTCAAGAAAAATCCCTCTACTTTTTTCAGTTCTTCTTCCTTTTCAGTTTTTTTTTTCCTTCGCTCCTCTAGTTGGCCCGACGCCCAACAAGGCCAACTGGCTACCCAGTCAAAGCGAGTGTCCTGGGATGTGCACATTTGGTGGTCCTTTGACAAGTTGCACTGCCGTGAAGAAATGTCCTAAAAAAGACAAGTTGCATGTTGAATAGGACCGAGCGATCGGGTCATAGCTTTCTTCGTCTAACCCATTCAGACTCCTGAAGTGATGGATTTGCGATGGAATATCGACATCGTGCTAGCGGTGGCGAAGAGCCAGAACGGAAAGATTAGGCGTTGGAGATCCAAGCCAACATGAGCACCTGTTGGATCAGTAGATCTAACCCAAGGATGGGAGGCAACTAGGTTGAGAAATTGGAGTCCGTTTGGTGGTAAATAACAGTGTAGGGAGAGTGACTTTGAGAGGAAGAGGTACGAGTAAATTGGGTTGTGTGTGGGCGTGCATGGTGTATGGGCTTTGGGTCATGCCTACACATGCCAGCAAAGTAGGGAAGTTGGAGAAAAAGGAGGCCGATTTTGATGCATATGGTTCGATTGTCAATTCGGTTTATATAGGATAAAAACTGGTGATAGGCCCAAACATCAAACAACTAGCAACGGAAACACCATACCGGACACTATAAACCAAATAAACCAGTAATATCGGTCAACTCTGTTCGGTTCTTTGGTTTTCTATATGTAACAATGCTCACCTCTAACCAAAATAGCCCATGTAAAATAGAAGACTTAGGGCTCATTCAGTTTGGAGAAACATAGAAATTGGGAGTAGTATAGGAATTTGATAGGATGACACTCGCCATCCGAAGGAATTGACTTGCCTCATTCCTATGCATAAAATGAGTTTTGAGTGGATGTGTAGTTTCCTCGAAAAACACAGGAAATGAGTAGTATTCCTACGAAATTCCTATATGAATTTCCTACAAACCGAATGCATATATAGAAAAAATTTCTTCAGAATCCTTGTTCCTATGTTTTTCCTACGAAAATCCTTCAAACCGAATCAGGCCTTAACTCATGGCCAAGTAACAGCGCCGCGAAGCGCATGTCACCCTCTAGTATGATCCATGTTGCCTAGAACGCAATCATGGCATTGTGCATGCTATTTGGTCGGCTTGACTCGGGAAGGGTTCCACCAAACTAGCTAGTCCATTGAGTGAAAAAATATTTATGACTAATACTGCAAATATGATATATAATTTCTATATACATTAGGTGATTTTGTGAGATTTTAGAATGGCGTATGACACACAATGGTTGGTTAAGTTCCCGATCAATCTCGACCAGTGAGTGGTGTCCTCACTACCGGAAAACTTATTTGTCAAGTACTCCGTGTACTGGGAGAAGAGCAATTTCAACTTGGCAAAGGCATTGGTGAGTGTTGCACCTGGCCTAAGGTGCTCCGCATACACCCTACACGCTATTGAAATGTAATTTCTTCCTCGGAGATGGTCTTATTTATAAGCTGTCTACGTGAAACTTAAAAATTCTCAATTTATTACCACAATGATACAGGGCA
>NC_041391.1:704488429-704525049 GCF_002162155.2 Triticum dicoccoides | reverse complement strand
GGGTACACAAGAAAAACTAGTACAAATCAACACAAGATACATAGGGATAAATAGTTGATCCAAATCATCCACAAGAGAGAAATTGAACAAGCTAGGGTTATTCCCAAAGTCCTAAGACAACGGGGGCTTAAAAGACAGCTTCCTATCAAAAGAAACAGCCACCTCCTCCCCTAAAAAATAGGGTTTCTCTGCCTCTCATCGGCGCCGTTGCTGATCCGCCTTGTCTCGGGTGGCCTTAGGACCATGGGGACACGGTGGATCTCGGCCCTTGCCGGTGGGAGGGCTCCGTGTTTAGATGTGTTTTCGATTTCTGTTAGGGTTTGTGTCCGGCTCAGGAGCCGAGATGGCGGCAACTCCCTGATTATGGAATAAGGTTCTCCCTGACTATCCCCCGTTCCTGTGGTGCATCTAGCACCGTCGGTAGACATGTGAAGGTGTGTCTCCGGTGGATCTTCCTTTGGTGAATTTGCTCGGATATGTTCGCCGTCTGTCTACGTTCGTGTGATCCTTCGAATCTATGATACTCTTCATCTGCAGCGGTTACTATTCTGGTGCATTGGTCCTATGGGGCCTTAATACGACGATTTTTCGACTGTCAACTACAACAAGTTTTGCCTGGATCCGGTAAGGGAGGGGCGATGATAGCGGCGCGTTATCGGCTTGCTTTAGTGCTTGTAGTCGTCGCTAGGTGGTCTATGAATCTGGATGCAATTTTTATTATTTCTGGTGTTCATTGTACTGCCATGATTGAAAACGAATAGATCAGATGTTTTCCCACAAAAAGGGGAAATGCCCGGCTTTAGCCGGCGGATCCCACGCGGGCGTCCGCCGCCTCGTCCATGCGACGCATGTCCTGTGTTGGCTCACCTACAATGATCTCCTGCGTTTTTGCAACGGAGCCATTGTTGCATTCTGCCCACCGCAACAACTCATGTATTGCAGGATCTGGATCCTCGAGGGTTGTCGCCCGCGCAGCCGAGGTACCCCGCCGCCACTCCCTATCTTCCTCTCGCTCCACTCGCCGCGCCGCTGCATCTAACGGCACCGCCCACCGGTGTCGGCCCGAAGGTCCATGGAAGCGATCGGGCTCGCCCGTCGCCAAACTCCACTGCCACCGTCAAGCTGTGCATGGCCACCATCGCCCGGATCTGGTCGTCTCCAGCCCTTCTCTGCACTTCACCATTCATCCCATGTCGCCGCGTATGTGCTGATGTCGTGGACCAGTTCGGCGCCTCTGCCTAGGAAAAGAGAATTATCCAACATCATCTTTGTTGCAAAAATATTTCCGCAACAAGAACTCTATTGCAAACAATTCTGCAACAAGTCCTCTGTTGCCAAAAAAATCTTGTTGAAAATTATTCTTGTAACAAGACCTTTGTTGCAATAATGAAGACGTCAATCGGCCATACAATCTGCCACATCTGACGGCTCGCAACCGGGCCGATCTTTTAAAAAAATCGGCCGGTGGACGCGTAGCACACCCCAAAAAAGGGGGGCTTAAATTTTGTGTCTTTCGAGGGAAAATTTTGATGAAAAATTAATGCTTTCCAATAATAACAACAACCACGACATCATTACACCAGAACATATTTTGTAGGAAGAGGAAAGTTCACGTAGAGCAAAGTTAACAACCGGCGACATCGTCCCTCCCATGGAGCAGCATGTTCATGCAGCTGTCGTTCTCCATTAGCATTGTGCCGGCTGCAACCCTCCACGCTCCTCCCAGAACCACCTATTCTAGAATGGATGGTGACGCTTCTTCTTCAAGGAAATCTTTTTTATTTGAGGGGTGTACTACATCAATTAGCTAGATGAGGCAAGGCCAAAAGTTGGATGGAGAAGGGGAATACTTGTGCCTCGGCTCTACCTAGTAGATAGGTTAGGATTTAGGGCAGCCCTAGAATAATGGGTGGTGACGCTTCTTCTTCGAGACAGTCTTACGGGCTTCAGTCCTCGTCAAGTTTGTCCGTCGGAACGGATTAGAGGTAGCTCCGGGGTAGATTCCTGCCATCCTATTAAAAAGACCAGGCCATGTACGTTTAATAGGATCAGGAAACCTCCTTGGTGAAGTCAGGGGAGGCTGCCAAATAAACGTGCAAGCGATTTCCGCTACCGTGATGTAAGCCTAGCCGTGTCATCCGCTACTTCGTCCTTCCTTGAGATCGGGCCGCCATGAAGTTCCTTCGCCGCCGCCGCCGTGAGGTAAGGCCTCGTTACTTGTGTTCTTCTCTTCTCAAATTCTCGCTTGTAGTGAGGCATGCATGCATTGTATCGAGCTATCTTAATTATTACCCTCCCTGGCTGAATCGAATTTTCCAGCTGCCGGAAACCGACAGGCTAATCAAGCTACCCGACGACGTGCTGCTCAATGTTCTGGAGAGGGTGGGCACGCTCGACGCCGTCAGGACCTGCGTCGTCTCCAAGCGAACGCTCAAGCTGCCCGCCTTGCTCTCGCAGATCGTCATCGTCCCCAGCGCCCGGGATCTACGCTGGAAGAACCGCCAGGTGGTCGACATGACCGAAAAGATCCTCAGCACGAGGTCTCCTCTGACCCCATACGCAATCTCAAGCTCAGGTTCATCATGAGAGGGGACGACCATCTCAGGATCGGCAGGTCCGTCGCCCTCGCCATGGCGACCCAGAAGATCGACGCCGCCGAGTTCGAGATCCTCGCAAAGAGGCAGCACAATGATTACAGCCATGACGACCTCCTCTCCTTCGCGAAGCTGTTCAATGATTTTATCAGCGAGTGCCCGGCCGCATTCGCCGGTCTCACGCGGCTGCATCTGCACAACCTCAGGTTTGGCGAGTCCGACGTACCCACCATTCTTCGCACTTGCACGCGGTTGGAGTCGTTGTGCTTCTTCCAGTGTGACACAGGGGAGAGATCAATGTTGACTCTACACCATGCTCGACTTGCCGAGCTTCACATTACCTCTGGGAAATTCTTAGTGATAAGGCTTGGACGCCTACCCAACCTTCAACGTATGAGTTATAAAAATTGGCACTATGATGATCATTGCCCCATAGCTCTGGGTTTTGTCCCTAAGCTCTCGAACCTAGATCTCTCTCGTGGATATGCTGTAGACAGGGCCCTCGACCTAAGCAAGACGCTTGTTAAGGCTCCCCCGATAAGCCATCTCCACCTGGATTTTCAAAGTGAAAAGGTACTCACTCAAACTTCTAATTAATTAATTCTCACTTGAGGATGTTTCCAATAATTTATGCACACGATTGTTGTACTCCTCACTAATTTGTTTCTCTCATCTTCCCCAGATTTGGGTTCGACCAGAATGCCCAAAAGTGCTCGCTCCTCTGCTGAGCCAACTACGGCTTGTGAATTTGGACAATCTCCCAGAGGAATGTGACATCGCTTGGACGATGTTCCTTCTCGAAGCTGCACCATCCATTGAGGAGCTTTCCATCACAGTATGGGGTCATAAGTGCCAGAGGAAGTCGCAAATAAGCTACTCTAATAGCATGGCCGTGAAGTGGGAGCCATCTACTCCTGATTTTAAGCACATGAATCTGGCCAGGCTAAATATCTACGGATTCCAGTCCAACGACAACTTCATGGGATACGTTAGGCGCGTCGTTCAAGCTGCCGTGAACATCAAGGAGGTATCTTTGCACGACAGGAAGGTGTGCAAGGTCTGCATTGACAAGTTTGTTCGTCTCGGGGTTGGTCCTTGGAGTTGTCTAGGGACCAGTGAGCAGGCGGATTCATTCAGAAACGAGATCACAGAGGTGATCAATGGAAGGGCGAGGGCGAGGGCGGTGACTATGGCGATGGCGATGACGATGGCAATGGCGATTGCTTCCGCTCATAAGGTCTGCCGTGATGTAAGTCTCTCATGTTTTTATTATTTTTATTATTTTCATGTCGATGTAAGTCAACATATTGATCTACCGTCGGTGCAAGGTCCGCGTTGACAAGTTACCTCACCGACTCGGGGTTCGTCCTTTGAGTTATCCACAAACCAGCAAGGAGAAGGATTCATCGAGGAAGAAGATCACAGAGGCGTCGGTGATGGCTTCACCTTTTATTCACTTCCACTCGTTATTAGCATCGCCATGATCTATCCACTTTGTGGCTGGAAGTACTTCTTGAATGTAGTAGCTATTCGGTGTGTGCTCTATTGGTTTCTCCTGTGCTGAAGCTTGTATCATTCCTAAACTTACTAGCTTGTATCATTCCTAAACTTACTAGGTCGTATGCAGTTTACTTCTTTGGAATAGCTATTTACTACTCCTTCTGTCCCAAAATGTAAGTCCATTTTTAACACTATCAATAAGCACGTCTATGCATGTTCGTGTGTTTTCTTGTAAATGTTCTTTTATCATGTGCTCGTGCAGTACGTGCTTACGTCGGATACAGTGAATATTCACTTATTCGTATGAATAATGTTTTGTTATTTTTTGAATTTTTTCTAAACTTTAATCTATGAGATCCTTATCACCGTTTGTCATGGAGGTACAGGAAACAGCTTAGAGAAACTTTGCTGACAATAACAACATTGCTGGAAGAAGAAAATGCTTGTGTAGTGGTTAGTCGTTGGGGGCCAACTCTGGCACGGTGGTGCATTCCAACTCAGTCCGCACGAACGTCGCCCGCGAGGTGATGACATGGTGCTCCCTCAGAGCGCTCGGGCTTGTTGGAGCTCCATGGAGAGCCGCTCTGCAATGCTTTAGATTTGCAACCATTTAGTGATATTGATTGAGGTGAAGAGAAGCAAATTCGGTTAATAATAGGCCACGGCCTCCCGATCATGCCCACAGATCAGTCGAACCTGTCCAGTTCACATAAACATAGCCGCTCAATTTGATCTGGTCGTCATGCTCGTATTCTCTCTTGCCCGTCTCTTGCAATGATAACTATGCTCTTCGCGCACTGCTCCCTGCATAGCCCACGTTGGCCTAGTCGTAGCTCTGCCCCGTGCTCTCAAGTACCTAGGCGTCTGACCTTAGTTATACCTTCCAATGATGATGTATTTGCATCATTATCTTGTTAAGTATATTGTTTGGAATTTGTTCGGACTTGATCTTTCGAGTGAACCTACGGTCTTTGGTGGTTGGATTTGGCGATGGCGACCGCGTTTGCACGTCCTTTCTTTTCCAAAGGCATTACTTTTTGGAGGACCTTTCTGGTAGTTCTTGCGTTTTAAAAATATGATTGGTGTCAATGGTCATTGCTTTATATTGTTGGTGTTTTGATCGCTTTTGTTCGGTCTTTTTATTACATTCACCGTCTAGGCAACGCTAATAATACTATATTAGGAATTTATTTTTGAGAAAGCGGTTGAATCACCCGGCCTCTGCATGAATCAACCAACATTCAACAAAGATTCAACAAAGCCGGACAAAACAAATACATGGATCAACCCAAGGAAAACATTCCCTTCCGGCCGATCAACTGAAGATTCAGGCGGTCTCACCCGCTTCGTCGGATGGGACGCAATCCATTGTTCCTATTTGTTACACTTCATGGACCGTAGCTGAGGCCCATTCACCGCCTTTTGCATGCGCCCACCGTATCTCTTCACAACCACTTTTTCCCGACACACAGCTCATTCTCTCGCATCTTCTCTCCCAGCCACACTTATCGGCTTCCGCCACGGCTAACAGATGGGTCACCGACATTGTAATGGAAGCGACGGGAGGTGGTGATTGCTGGGGTGTTGCGAGGCCATCACTAGTGCCGTCAACAGCGACCATCGACGCCGCTAGCAGAGCAACATCACATGCATGAGGAGACGGCAACGGGTGCAGCCGGCGTCCGAGTTGCGACAGAGAGGCGAGTTTTTTTTTTTGCTACCACAGCCTCCCGGTGAAGGCTACGACCACCTCCCCATGTGGTGTGTCTGTGTTTGTCGCGAGATGGCACCAGCCAGCGGAGATGCTGCGACCGCGGTCACCACGAGCTGGCACCAGCCAGCGGCGTTGCCGAGACTGTGGTCACCGCGAGCTTGAACCAGCAAGCAGCGATGTTGCAACCAAGTCAGCGACATGCTGGAATTGGCTAGGCACGGTGCTTCAACTGGCAAGGTGTTGTGTGGCGCCACCATGCACCCTTTTTGGCTATAGCCGTGTTAGCCGCAGGCTAGAACCGGCGGAGATGATGGTACAACCACCTTGGCAACTTGCTGGAACCGGTATCACAAGGAGATGGAACCTGCACCCAGATTTGTTGCAATGGGCTGCTGGGACCGGCATGGGGATAAGCTGGAACCGGCGCCCAATTTTGGTGGCATCCGTGACTTGATTTGCTTAAACTAACCCTGATTTCCTGGGACCGGATCCTCGGCTTGCTACAATGTCCCGCACCATGAGATGTGAGCATGGCGAGCTGCATGTAGCGGCTGGTCAGGCCGGCGTCTAGGAGTGCTCAACCTGGTGTCTCGGCATGCTAGAACCGGCCAACAACGGAGGAAGTTGTGCTCGTGATGTCGTGTGCTGGAGTAATTGACCACATAGTTGCAACCGTGGCGGCCGTGCTGCAAAGATCAGCGAGCACCCATGGTAGGGGACGGCGGCGATAATTTGGCGAACGGCGAGGTCCTGCTGCATCTCGCGGGCGGGCGGGAGGGGGGGGGAGGGGCTACTCCGGGCGTTGCATCGAGGGTGGGCGTGAAATGTGCGCGGACGTGATGCTGGGGGATTTTTTCCACCTACACGTTAACCAAGTGGGGATGAGGGAGGGAGACAACTACAATCCCACGACTGTACTGACCGAATCTAAGGACTAGCACGCCAACAGGCGATATTTCGGCCGGTCAGCCGGCACCAGCGTTGGTCTTAACCCAAAGCCACCTTTCTAGTGACCTATGGTCCCTCCCTACACCTACAAACTTATTGATGTACCGTGACCGGTGACCCCGCACCAACACACACTATCTAAGCCGTTGGCCGTACCAAGCCGCCCAACGGCGAGCCAGGAGCACCGCATGCACATGCTATAGAATCTGCCGTCTTCGTAGCCATCTTCCGCCGACTCATCTTCAAGAGGGATCAACACATTGACTTTGCTCTCATAGATGAAATAGAGAAAAAATAAAAGAAAAATAATCATACTGTATTCAACACGACCAGGACACAAAAGAGAGCAAACGTATATACACGGGCTTCAAAGTAGTCAACAAGAGAGTAGCCGAGATATATTTTATACTATCTAGTCAATTAAGAAACAATTCAAGAGAAAAACAATAACACACGCAATAGCTACTAGTATAAGTTCTCGAGTCCAGGGACTAATCGGCCGCATCTTGGTTCTCAGCCGCCATGGTGAGAGCAAAAGATTCACCGATGGTGTGCAAGTGAATCATAGCATGGGAACCGGCCTTCGCCTCGGTGATCTTCTTCCTGAATAAATCAACCTCCTCGCTAGTCTGTGGATAACTCGAAGGACGAACCCCGATATGAGGGAACTTGTGAGTGCATAGCTTGCACACCTTCCTATCGTACAGAGATACCTCCTTGATGTTCACCGCAGCTTGAATGGCGCGCCTCACGTATCGCATGAAGTTGTTGTCTGATTGGAAGCCATAGATAGTAAGCCTTGCCAGATTTTTGTGGTTGAAATCAGGAGTAGATGGCTCCCACTTCACATCTGTTTTCTGGGAGTGACTTTTTTGCGACTTCATTTCGCACTTATGATCCCATACTGTGATGGAAAACTCTTCTAGAGATGGTGCGGCTTCAAGAAAGAACATTGTCCAAGCGATATCACATTCCTCAGGAAGATTGTTGAGATTCACAAGGCGTAGTTTGCTGAGCACAGGCGCAACCAGTTTCTTGGATTCTGGTTGAACCCAAATCTGTGATAGGCAGAACACATTAATTACAAGATGTACATGAAAATTACATCGGCCATGGGCCTAAAACAGGCACAACACAAGGATTTGCTATTTTGACCACAAAAATTCAGTGTGGATTACAAGTGATATCCTGCTTTCGATGGCTTGCATATATATAACGGGATCGCTTGGATTCATTATTTTAGTGGCTTGTTACCTTTGTGATAATAAAAGCCTTTAAAAATATACTATATATAACCATCCAGCGTAGACAAAACCAGACAAAGATGATCGTAGTGAGCTTTTCCAAAAAAAAGGGAAGATGATCGTCAGTGAGTACGTACCTTTTCACTTAGAAAATCCAGATGCAAATCACTTATCGAGGGGACGTTAACCAGCAATTGGCTTAACTTGTGGTTGTTTGATGAACGATACGCATTAGTGAGGCTTAGTTTGGATAGCCGAGGGACAAAACCAAGGAACAAGGGATTGTTAGTTTTGTATGCCCATTTATGCAAGGTCATCCGTTGAAGCTTCGGTAGACTGTGAAGCTCTACTCTTAAAAATTCCCCATAGACGAATGTAAGCTCAACGAGTGTGGCGTGGTCGACGCGCAGCACCGACTTGTCCCCTGCATCACACCGGGACAAATGCAACGACTCGAGCCGCTTGCAGGTGGTTAGGATGTTGGTTATGTCCGATTGACGGAACCTGAGGTTGTGCAGATGCATCCGCGTGAGGCCGGCAAATGCGTCCGGACTGTTAGACTGTATTTACATATAGCTTCTGTATATGTCTTGTATATTGTATCGTACACCTTGGTGTACCCCTTATATATATATGAGATAGCCACACCCTTAACGGGTGTCGTGCAGCTTCCCAAAACCCTAAGTTTTACATGGTATCAACCCTAACCGATCCTATGTCTTCCGCTGCTGCTGCCGCCGCCGCCTCTGCCGCCGCGATCGCGCCCAACTCCGTCGCCGCCGTCGCGCCGGCTTCTGTCACGGCGCCTGCGTCGCCGTTCCTCTCCTCGCGTCCCCTGGTTTCGGTCTACACCGGCCAATCTTCGATGGTAGGCGCCTCCTCGGATCAGCCACTGCCGTCGTCACCGGCCGGGCCTCCGCCGACCCTGGGGGATCCTTCGTACACCGGTCCGTGGATGGGATCGGCCACCTACGCCCCCCACAGGGCTGCTCCACTCCCGCCCGCAGGCCCCTACGGGGCGGTGCCCGTCCCCGCTGGATCGGGAGCCTACGGCTCGTACGGGGCTGCTCCACTCCCGCCCGCAGGCCCCTACGGGGCGGCGCCCGTCCCTGCCGGATCGGCGGCCTATGGCCCCTACGGGGCCGCTACTTCATCAACGGGCCACTACGGGGCGCCGCCCTACGCGCCCGCCGTGGCTGCATCCCCTGCCGCTGTTGCAGCGGCGCCCTACGCGCCCTACGTGTTGGGGAACGTAGCAGAAATTCAAAATTTTCCTACGTAACACCAAGATCTATCTATGGAGAGACCAGCAACGAGTAGAAAGGGGAGTGCATCTACATACCCTTGTAGATCGCTAAGCGGAAGCGTTCAAGTGAACGGGGTTGATGGAGTCGTACTTGTCGTGATTCAAATCACCGATGATCAAGTGCCGAACGCACGGCACCTCCGCGTTCAACACACGTACAACCCGGTGACGTCTCCCACGCCTTGATCCAGCAAGGAGAGAGGGAGAGGTTGAGGAAGACTCCATCCAACAGCAGCACAACGGCGTGGTGGTGGTGGAGGAGCGTGGCAATCCCGCAGGGCTTCGCCAAGCGCCATGGGAGAGGAGGAGTAGGGAGAGAGGTAGGGCTGCACCAAGAGGGAGAGAACCCATGTGTATGGCAGCCCCAAAACTCATCTATATATAGGGGGAAGGGGGGGCTGCGCCCCCTTTAGGGTTTCCCACCCCCAAGGGGTGCGGCCAGCCCTAGATGGCAAAGGGGAGGCGGCCAAGGGGGGAGAGGAGAGGGAGGCGCACCAATATGGGCCTTAAGGCCCATCTGGACTAGGGTTTGCCCCCTCCCACTCTCTCTTGCACCTTGGACTCCTTGTGGGGGGCGCACCAGCCCTCCTAGGGGCTGGTCCCCTCCCACACTTGGCCCACGCAGCCTTCTGGGGCAGGTGGCCCCACTTGGTGGACCCCGGGACCCTCCCGGTGGTCCCGGTACAATACCGATATCGCCCGAAACTTTTCCGGTGACCAAAACAGGACTTCCCATATATAAATCTTTACCTCCGGACCATTCCGGAACTCCTCGTGACGTCCGGGATCTCATCCGGGACTCCGAACAACATTCGGTTACCACATACAAGCTTCCTTTATAACCCTAGCGTCATCGAACCTTAAGTGTGTAGACCCTACGGGTTCGGGAGACATGCAGACATGACCGAGACGTTCTCCAGTCAATAACCAACAGCGGGATCTGGATACCCATGTTGGCTCCCACATGTTCCACGATGATCTCATCAGATGAACCACGATGTCCAGGACTCAATCGATCCCGTATACAATTCCCTTTGTCTAGCGGTATTTTACTTGCCCGAGATTCGATCGTCGGTATACCGATACCTTGTTCAATCTCGTTACCGGCAAGTCACTTTACTTGTTCCGTAACACATCATCCCGTGATCAACTCCTTGGTCACATTGCGCATATGATGATGTCCTACCGAGTGGGCCCAGAGATACCTCTCCGTTTACACGGAGTGACAAATCCCAGTCTCGATCCGTATAAAACAATAGATACTTTCAGAGATACCTGTAGTGCACCTTTATAGTCACCCAGTTACGTTGTGACGTTTGATACACCCAAAGCACTCCTACGGTATCCAGGAGTTACACGCTCTCATGGTCGAAGGAAGAGATACTTGACATTGGCAAAGCTCTAGCAAATGAACTACACGATCTTTTGTGCTAGTCTTAGGATTGGGTCTTGTCCATCACATCATTCTCCTAATGATGTGATCCCGTTATCAACGACATCCAATGTCCATAGCCAGGAAACCATGACTATCTGTTGATCACAACGAGCTAGTCAACTAGAGGCTCACTAGGGACATATTGTGGTCTATGTATTCACACGTGTATTACAATTTCCGGATAATACAGTTATAGCATGAATAAAAGACAATTATCATGAACAAGGAAATATAATAATAATACTTTTATTATTGCCTCTAGGGCATATTTCCAACAGTCTCCCACTTGCACTAGAGTCAATAATCTAGTTCACATCGCCATGTGATTAACACTCACAGGTCACATCGCCATGTGACTAATACCCAAGAGTTTACTAGAGTCAGTAGTCTAGTTCACATCACTATGTGATTAACACTCAATGAGTTTTATGTTTGATCATGTTGCTTGTGAGAGAGGTTTTAGTCAACGGGTCTGAACCTTTCAGATCCGTGTGTGCTTTACAAATCTCTATGTCATCTCCTAGATGCAGCTACCACGCTCTATTTGGAGCTATTCCAAATAACTGTTCTACTTGGAGCTATTCTAAATTATTGCTCCATTATATGTATCCGGTCTCTCTACTCAGAGCTATCCGGATAGGTGTCAAGCTTGCATCGACGTAACCCTTACGACGAACTCTTTTACCACCTCCATAATCGAGAAAATTCCTTAGTCCACTAGTTACTAAGGATAACTTTGACCGCTGTCCTGTGAGCCATTCTTGGATCACTCTTGTACCCCTTGACTGTCTCATGGCAAGGCACACTTCAGGTGCGGTACACAGCATAGCATACTGAAGAGCCTACGTCTTAAGCATAGGGGACGACCTTCGTCCTTTCTCTCTATTCTGCCGTGGTCGAGCTTTAAGTCTTAACTTCGTACCTTATAACTCAGGCAAGAACTCCTTCTTTGACTGGTCCATCTTGAACACCTTCAAGATCATGTCAAGGTATGTGCTCATTTGAAAGTATTATTAAGCATTTTGATCTATCCTTATAGATCTTGATGCTCAATGTTCAAGTAGCTTAATCCAGGCTTTCCATTGAAAAACACTTTCAAAATAACCCTATATGCTTTCCAGAAATTCTACGTCATTTCTGATCAACATATACTCATCAGAAATTCTATAGTGCTCCCACTCACTTCTTTGGAAATACAAGTTTCTCATAAACTTTGTACAAACCCAAATTTTTTTGATCATCAGAGCACACATTCCAACTCCGAGATGCTCACTCCAGTCCTTAGAAGGATCGCTGGAGCTAGCATACCTTTTAGCATCCTTAGGATCGACAAAAACTTTCTGATTGTATTACCTACAATCTTTCCTCACGAAAACTGGTAAGGAAACTCGTTTTGATATCCATCTGCCAGATTTTATAAATACAGCTAATGCTAACATGAATCCGACGGACTTTAAGCATCGCTACGGATGAGAAAATCTCATCGTAGTCAACTCCTTGAACTTGTGAAAAACTTTTCGCCACAAGTCGAGCTTCATGGACGGTGACATTACCATCCACGTCCGTCTTCTTCTCAAAGATCCATTTATCTTAATGGCTTGCCGATCATCGGGCAAGTCCACCAAAGTCCATGGATCCGTTCTCGGATTTTATGGCTTATAACCATTTGTCGGAATTCGGGCCCACCATCGCTTCTCCATAGCTCGTAGGTTCATTGTTGTCTAGCAACATGACCTTCAAGACAGGATCACCTTACCACTCCGAAGTAGTACGTGTCCTTGTCGTCCTACGAGGTTTGGTAGTGACTTGATCCGAAGTTTCATGATCAATATCATAAGCTTCCACTTCAATTGGTGTAGGAGCCACAGGAACTACTTCCTGTGCTCTGCCACACACTAGTTGAAGAGACGGTTCAATAACCTCATCAAGTTTCCACCATCCTCCCACTCAATTCTTTCGAGAGAAACTTTTCCTCGAGAAAGGACCTGATTCTCGAAACAATCCCTTATTGCTTTCGGATCTGAGACAGGAGGTATACCCAACTGTTTTGGGTTTCCTATGAAGATGCATTTTATCCGCTTTGGGTTCGAGCTTATCAACCTGAAACTTTTTCATATAAGCGTCGCAGCCCCAAACTTTTAAGAAACGACAACTTAGGTTTCTCTAAACCATAATTCATACGGTGTCATCTCAACGGAATTACGTGGTGCCCTATTTAAAGTGAATGTGGTTGTCTCTAATGCCTAACCCATGGACAATAGTGGTAATTCGATAAGAGACATCATGGTATGCATCATATCCAATAGGGTGCAGTTATGATGTTCGGACACATCATCACACTATGGTGTTCCAGGCTGTATTAGTTGTGAAACTATTTCCACAATGTCTTAATTCTGTGCCAAACTTGTAATTCAGATATTCATCTCTATGATCGTATCACAGACATTTTATCCTCTTGTCACAATGATCTTCTACTTCACTCTGAAATTATTTGAACCATTCAATAATTTAGACTTGTGTTTCATCAAGTAAATATTCTCAACATCTACTCGAATCATCTGTGAAGTAAGAACATAACGATATTCACTGCATGCCTCAGCACTCATTGGACTGCACACATCAAAATGTGTTGTTTCCAATAAGTTGCTATCTTGTTCCATTTTACTGAAACCGAGGCTTTTCAGTCATCTTGCCTAAGTGGTATGATTTGCATATCTCAAGTGATTCAAAATCAAGTGAGTTCAAACGGTCCATTTGCATGGAGTTTCTTCATGCATATATACCAATAGACATGGTTCGCATGTCTCAAACTTTTCAAAAACGAGTGAGTCCAAAGATCCATCAACATGGAGCTTCTTCATGCGTTTTATACCAATATGACTTACACAGCAGTGCCACAAGTAAGTGGTACTATCATTACTATCTTATATCTTTTGGCATGAAAATGTGTATCACTACGATCGAGATTCAATAAACCATTCAGGTTTAATACTAATCTTGATGGTAGAGGGAGCGTGCGATGTTTGATCACATCAAACTTGGAAACACTTCCAACATATATCGTCAGCTCACCTTTAGCTAGTCTCCGTTTATTCCGTAGCTTTTATTTCGAGTTACTAACACTTAGCAACCGAACCGGTATCTTATACCCTGGTGCTACTAGGAGTACTAGTAAAGTACACATTAACATAATGTATATCCAATATACTTCTATCGACCTTGCCAGCCTTCTCATCTACCAAGTATCTAGGGTGGTTCTGCTCCAGTGGTTGTTCCCCTTATTACAGAAGCACTCAGTCTCGGGTTTGGGTTCAACCTCGGGTTTCTTCATTGGTGCAGCAGCTGATTTGCCGTTTCATGAAGTATCCCTTCTTTCCCTTGCCCTTCTTGAAACTAGTGGTTTCATCAACCATCAACAATTGATGCTCCTTCTTGATTTCTACTTTCGCGATGTCAAACAACGCGAATACCTCAAGGATCATCATATCTATCCCTGATATCTTATAGTTCATCACAAAGCTCTAGCAGCTTGGTGGCAATGACTTTGGAGAAACTATCACTATTTCATCTGGAAGATCAACTTCCACTTGATTCAAGTGATTGTTGTACTCAGACAATCTGAGCACAAGCTCAACAATTGAGCTTCTCTCCTTAGTTTGCAGGCTAAGAAAATCGTCGGAGGTCTTATACCTCTTGACGTGGGCACGAGCCTGAAATCCCAATTTCAGCCCTCGAAACATCCCATATGTTCCGCGACGTTTCGAAAACGTCTTTGGTGCCTCTACTTAAACCATTTAATTGAACTATCACGTAGTTATCAAAACGTGTATGTCCGATGTTCGCAACATCGACAAACAACGTTGGGGTTCAGCACACTGAGCGGTGCATTAAGGACATAAGCTTTCTACTGATCGCATAATCGCTACTATCGACTTTCAACTATATTTTCTCTAGGAACATATCTAAACAATGGAACTAAAGCGCGAGCTTACGACATAATTTGCAAAAGGTCTTTTGACTATGTTCAGGATAATTAAGTTCATCTTATGAACTCCCACTTAGATAGACATCCCTCTGGTCATCTAAGTGATCACATGATCCGAGTCAACTAGGCCGTGTCCGATCATCACGTGAGACGGACTAGTCATCATCGGTGAACATCTTTATGTTGATCGTATCTACCATACGACTCATGCTCGACCTTTCGGTCTCCGTGTTCTGAGGCCATGTCTGCACATGCTAGGCTCGTCAAGTTAACCCTAAGTGTTTTCGCTGTGTAAAACTGTCTTACACCCGTTGTATGTGAACATAAGAATCCATCACACCCGATCATCACGTGGTATTTAGAAGCGACGAACTGTAGCAACGGTGCACAGTTAGGGGAGAACACTTCTTGAAATTTTGTAAGGGATCATCTTATTTACTACCGTCGTCCTAAGCAAACAAGATGCATAAACATGATAAACATCACATGCAATCAAATAGTGACATGATATGGCCAATATCATTTTGCTCCTTTTGATCTTCATCTTCGGGGCTCCATGATCATCATCGTCACCGGCACGACACCATGATCTCCATCATCATGATCTCCATCATCGTGTCTTCATGAAGTTGTCACGCCAACGACTACTTCTACTTCTATGACTAACGCGTTTAGCAATAAAGTAAAGTAAGTTACATGGCGTTCTTCAATGACACGCAGGTCATACAAAAAATAAAGACAACTCCTATGGCTCCTGCCGGTTGTCATACTCATCGACATGCAAGTCGTGAATCCTATTACAAGAACATGATCAATCTCATACATCACATATCATTCATCACATTCTTCTTGGCCATATCACATCACAAAACATACCCTGCAAAAACAAGTTAGACGTCCTCTAATTGTTGTTGCATGTTTTTACGTGGCTGCTATGGGTTTCTAGCAAGAACGTTTCTTACCTACGCAAGACCACAACGTGATATGCCAATTGCTATTTACCCTTCATAAGGACCCTTTTCATCGAATCCGTTCCGACTAAAGTGGGAGAGACTGGCACCCGCTAGCCACCTTATGCACCAAGTGCATGTCAATCGGTGGAACCTGTCTCACGTAAGAGTACGTGTAAGGTCGATCCGGGCCGCTTCATCCCACAATACCGTCAAAACAAGATTGGACTAGTAACGGTAAGCATATTGAACAACATCAACGCCCACAACTACTTTGTGTTCTACTCGTGCAAAGAATCTACGCAATAGACCTAGCTCATGATGCCACTGTTGGGGAATGTAGCAGAAATTCAAAATTTTCCTACGTAACACCAAGATCTATCTATGGAGAGACCAGCAACGAGTAGAAAGGGGAGTGCATCTACATACCCTTGTAGATCGCTAAGCGGAAGCGTTCAAGTGAACGGGGTTGATGGAGTCGTACTCGTCGTGATTCAAATCACCGATGATCAAGTGCCGAACGCACGGCACCTCCGCGTTCAACACACGTACAACCCGGTGACGTCTCCCACGCCTTGATCCAGCAAGGAGAGAGGGAGAGGTTGAGGAAGACTCCATCCAACAGCAGCACAACGGCGTGGTGGTGGTGGAGGAGCGTGGCAATCCCGCAGGGCTTCGCCAAGCGCCATGGGAGAGGAGGAGTAGGGAGAGAGGTAGGGCTGCACCAAGAGGGAGAGAACCCATGTGTATGGCAGCCCCAAAACTCATCTATATATAGGGGGAAGGGGGGGCTGCGCCCCCTTTAGGGTTTCCCACCCCCAAGGGGTGCGGCCAGCCCTAGATGGCAAAGGGGAGGCGGCCAAGGGGGGAGAGGAGAGGGAGGCGCACCAATATGGGCCTTAAGGCCCATCTGGACTAGGGTTTGCCCCCTCCCACTCTCTCTTGCACCTTGGACTCCTTGTGGGGGGCGCACCAGCCCTCCTAGGGGCTGGTCCCCTCCCACACTTGGCCCACGCAGCCTTCTGGGGCAGGTGGCCCCACTTGGTGGACCCCGGGACCCTCCCGGTGGTCCCGGTACAATACCGATATCGCCCGAAACTTTTCCGGTGACCAAAACAGGACTTCCCATATATAAATCTTTACCTCCGGACCATTCCGGAACTCCTCGTGACGTCCGGGATCTCATCCGGGACTCCGAACAACATTCGGTTACCACATACAAGCTTCCTTTATAACCCTAGCGTCATCGAACCTTAAGTGTGTAGACCCTACGGGTTCGGGAGACATGCAGACATGACCGAGACGTTCTCCAGTCAATAACCAACAGCGGGATCTGGATACCCATGTTGGCTCCCACATGTTCCACGATGATCTCATCAGATGAACCACGATGTCCAGGACTCAATCGATCCCGTATACAATTCCCTTTGTCTAGCGGTATTTTACTTGCCCGAGATTCGATCGTCGGTATACCGATACCTTGTTCAATCTCGTTACCGGCAAGTCACTTTACTCGTTCCGTAACACATCATCCCGTGATCAACTCCTTGGTCACATTGCGCATATGATGATGTCCTACCGAGTGGGCCCAGAGATACCTCTCCGTTTACACGGAGTGACAAATCCCAGTCTCGATCCGTATAAAACAATAGATACTTTCAGAGATACCTGTAGTGCACCTTTATAGTCACCCAGTTACGTTGTGACGTTTGATACACCCAAAGCACTCCTACGGTATCCAGGAGTTACACGCTCTCATGGTCGAAGGAAGAGATACTTGACATTGGCAAAGCTCTAGCAAATGAACTACACGATCTTTTGTGCTAGTCTTAGGATTGGGTCTTGTCCATCACATCATTCTCCTAATGATGTGATCCCGTTATCAACGACATCCAATGTCCATAGCCAGGAAACCATGACTATCTGTTGATCACAACGAGCTAGTCAACTAGAGGCTCACTAGGGACATATTGTGGTCTATGTATTCACACGTGTATTACAATTTCCGGATAATACAGTTATAGCATGAATAAAAGACAATTATCATGAACAAGGAAATATAATAATAATACTTTTATTATTGCCTCTAGGGCATATTTCCAACACTACGCGCCTTCACCTGTCGCCGCGAACGCTGGGCCGGACAGGGCCCCGCCGCCGCCATTGCCCTACGGCGGCTACTACCCTCCGGCAATGGCTGCATCTGGTGGATCATCTCACATGACCTACTACACGGCGCCTCCTCCTGCTGATCATGCCGTGGCCAGCACGCCGTTCTACTTTGCGCATCTGATCCTAGTGAAGCTGACGACGGACAATTATCTGTCATGGCGTGCACAGGTGTTGCCACTTCTCCGCAGTCGCTATCTGGAGGGCTACGTCGACGGTTCCTTGCCGTGTCCTCCACCACATCACCCGGCATACCATGCGTGGGTGGCTCAGGATCAGGCCATACTTTCGGCGATCCAGTCGTCGCTCACCGAGGCGGTGTCCTCCTTGGTTCTCTTCACTGCCACGTCCCAGGAGGCGTGGTCTGCCCTTCACACTAGCTTTGCATCTCAGCAGCAGGCTCGTGCTCACACTCTTCGTACGGAGCTGGGAGAGACCAAGCTTCTTGACCTCAGCATTACCGACTACTTCGGCAAGATGACGCGTCTCGCAGACACTCTAGCCTCCATTGGTCAACCGCTTCGCAAAGAGGACTTCACCACTTTTGTCATGAACGGTCTGGATGACGACTATGATAACCTTGCTGAGAACATCAATGGCCGTGATACTCCACTTGAACCCCGTGAGCTCTACGCCCGCCTCCTTGCCACGGAACAGCGCATCAAGTCCCGCCGTACCAATCCGAGTTTCATGGCTGCCAACGCTGCCACTCATGGAAAAGGGAAGCCCTTCAAGTCAACTGCAGCGGGCAAAACAGCACCATTGACTTTGCCGGCTCCGCGGTCGCCTGCCGCAGCTCCTTTCCCCACGACCGGGGGTGGTCGTTCGTGTGCCTGTTGCCCTTCTTGTGGAGTTCAGCTCCCTTGTCAACTGTGCAACATCCCAGGTCATGTTGCTTCCCGCTGTCATCGCCGCTTCAAGCAGGACTTCCTCGGCGTCGGCAACAATGGCAAAGGCAACGAGAAACAAGCTGCCTTGGCCACTCATGAGCCTGCTCGTCAAGCAGGCCACACTACATCATACCCCATTGATCCAACATGGTATATGGACACAGGCGCTACGAATCATTTGACGGGTGAGATGGGCAAACTCTCCGTTCAGGAGCCATACCGTGGTAATGATCAGGTTCACACCGCCAGTGGAGCAGGTATGCACATATCACATGTTGGTCAGGCCTCTCTTTTAACTCATCAACAGAAATCTCTCCATCTTCGTAATGTCCTTAGAGTTCCTTCTGCTACTCGTAGCCTATTGTCTGTTCCTCAGCTTACTCGTGATAACAATGTTTTCACTGAGTTTCATCCTTTTTATTTTTTTATCAAGGATCGGGCCACGAGGGACGTTCTGCTTAGAGGTCGCCTACGCGATGGATTATATGCACTTGATCTGCCTTCTGCCCCTCGAGCACTCACTAGTGTCCGTGTGTCGCCTACTCATTGGCATGCACGGCTCGGCCATCCTGCCACTCCCATAGTTCGTAGTGTTCTTCATCGTCATAGTCTTCCCGTTGTGTCCAATAAAGATGTTGCCACAGTCTGTGATGCCTGTCAACAAGGCAAGAGTCATCAGCTTTCATTTTCTGATTCGAGTCGTGTTGTCAAAACTCCACTTGAGCTTATTTATTCTGATGTATGGGGGCATGCCCAAACTTCTGTGAGCGGTCATAATTATTATGTCAGTTTTATTGATGCTTATAGTCGGTTCACTTGGCTTTATCTTATCAAACGTAAATCCAATGTGTTTGATGTGTTCCTGCAATTTCAAGCTCATGTTGAGCGTCTTCTTAAGCATAAGATTATTCATGTTCAGTCAGATTGGGGGGGTGAATATCACAACCTCAATTCCTTTTTTAATAAGCTTGGGATTTTGCATCGCGTGTCTTGTCCTCATACACATCAGCAGAATGGCACGGCTGAACGTAAGCATCGTCACATTGTCGAAACCGGTCTCACCTTACTTGCTCAGGCATCAGCACCTTTTCGTTTTTGGAGTGATGCTTTTTCTACTGCCTGTTTTCTCATAAATAGGCTTCCTACACGTCTCCTTGGGATGAAAACACCACTTGAACTATTGCTTAATGAGGTTCCAGATTATACTTTTCTCAAAGTTTTTGGTTGTGCATGCTGGCCTCATCTTCGTCCTTATAATAAGCACAAGCTCGAGTTTCGGTCCAAACTTTGTGTATTTCTTGGGTATAGCTCTCTTCACAAAGGGTACAAGTGTCTTCATATTCCATCCAACCGTGTCTACATCTCGCGTGATGTTGTGTTTGACGAGAGTGTATTCCCGTTCTCGTCTTTGTCCATAACTCCCACCCCTCCAGCCTCCTCCTTGCAATCCACCTCTCCACTGCCTGCTCAATTTGTTGATATTGCATATTCTCCTGCGTTGTTGCCTAATCATGCTGCAGGAACGGGTCGTGGAGTTCGCCTGGAGTTGCTGGAGGAGCCGGAGCCATCAACTGCACCCGACGTGGCGAATGGCCTTGTGCATGCGCCATGCATGCCTGGACTGGGCGCCTCAGCGTCGGCTCCGTCTGTGCCGGCCTCTTCTGAGGCTGGGTCGGTTCCGCCTGGGCCGGCCTTGCCCGGGCTGGTCTCCCCTGCGTCGGCCTCCCCCGAGCCGGTGATTCCATCGGGGCCGGCCTCCCCCGAGCTGGTGCTCCCATCTGGGCCGGCCTCTCCTGAGCCGGTGAGCTCGCCTGGGCTGGGCTGCCGCGCCTCGGTTGGCCTTGAGCCGACTGACTCGCCCATCCAGTCGAGTCTGTCGCCAGGGTCGGCCTCGCCTGGGTCGGCCTCGTCCTCGCCTGTCGCTGCTGCATTGTCACCGGCTGCGTCGGATACTTCTTCATCGCCGAGGCCGTTGCCACTGGTTGCACCACCTGCGGCCGTTCCTCTTCGACCACATACTCGCAGTCGATCCGGTATTGTGTGTCCCAAGCAACGCAAAGATGGGACGGTCGCCTGGCTTGCGGCATGTGTTGCTCATGTCAAGAAAGATCCTTCGGCTGAACCGCGTCACTTCCAGGTTGCTCTCGGGATTCCTCATTGGCGTCAAGCTATGGAGCAAGAGTATCAGGCATTGTTGACAAATGGTACTTGGCAGCTTGTTCCTCCGGTCTCTGGTGTCAATGTCATTGATTCCAAGTGGGTCTTCAAGGTTAAGAAGCATGCTGATGGTTCTATTGAACGCTATAAGGCACGGTTAGTGGCGAAAGGGTTCAAGCAAAGGTATGGTCTTGACTATGAGGATACGTTCAGTCCGGTGATCAAACCAACAACTATTCGACTTCTGTTGTCCTTGGCTGTTACTCGGGGTTGGTTTCTTCGTCAGCTGGATGTTCAGAATGCCTTTCTTCATGGAGTTCTGGATGAGGAGGTTTACATGCGTCAGCCCCCTGGTTTTGTTGATCCTGCTCGTCCTCATCATCTGTGTCGCCTAGTCAAGGTGCTCTATGGGTTGAAGCAGGCTCCTCGTGCTTGGCATGCCAGATTGGGCTCTGTTCTTCGTTCACTTGGTTTTGTTCCCTCTACTGCTGACACCTCGCTCTTCCTTCTGCATCGACCTCAGGTGACGATGTATCTTCTGGTATATGTTGATGACATCATCCTCATTAGCTCTTCGGATGTTGCTGCTGACCGTCTGATATCTTCCTTGAGTGGAGATTTTGCGGTGAAGGATTTAGGAACGTTGCATTACTTCCTTGGGCTGGAAGTTTCACGTTCTTCTGCTGGCTTGACACTCACACAGCATAAGTATTCGATGGACTTGTTGCGACGGGCAGGTATGCTTAAATGCAAACATGCCATGACTCCTATGTCTGCTACTGATCGTTTGTCTGCGTTTGATGGAGATCCTCTCACCTCTGATGACGCCACTGAGTATCGTAGCGTTGTTGGTGGCCTGCAGTATTTAACTATCACTCGGCCAGATCTCTCATATGCAGTCAATCGTGTCTGCCAATTTCTTCATGCTCCTCGGACTTCTCATTGGACAGCGGTGAAGCGGATTCTTCGTTATGTTTGCTTTACTGCCTCATATGGTTTGCTCCTTCAGCCAGCACCGTCTCCTACGCTTTCTGCTTTTTCAGATGCTGACTGGGCTGGTAATCCAGATGACAGGCGATCCACGGGGGGACATGCTGTCTTCTTTGGTCCTAACTTGATCGCCTGGGCTGCTCGCAAACAAGCTACAGTCTCCAGGAGTAGCACTGAAGCAGAATATAAAGCCGTTGCAAATGCTACAGCTGAGATCGTATGGGTACAGTCCTTATTGAGAGAGTTGGGAGTTCCTCAAACTCAGCCGCCTGTCCTTTGGTGTGATAATATTGGAGCCACATATCTCTCATCTAATCCAGTGTTTCATACTCGGACAAAGCACATAGAAGTTGACTATCATTTTGTACGGGAACGTGTTGCACAGAAGCTACTCCACATCAAGTTCATCTCCTCCAAAGATCAACTTGCTGACATTTTCACGAAGCCTCTTCCACAACCTCAGTTTGTAGGCTGCAGGCGCAATCTTAACATACTTTGTACTTCAGGGCATAGTTAAGATTGAGGGAGGGTGTTAGACTGTATTTACATATAGCTTCTGTATATGTCTTGTATATTGTATCGTACACCTTGGTGTACCCCTTATATATATGAGATAGCCACACCCTTAACGGGTGTCGTGCAGTTTCCCAAAACCCTAAGTTTTACACGGACACTCCCCGATAAAATTGTTGAACATGTTCACGGAGTCGAGGAGATCCGCATCAGTTGTCTTATAATAGATGTCCTTGGTCAGGATCTCGAACTCTGCCTCATAAATCTTCTGGGTCGCCATGGCGAGGGCGACGGCCCTGCCGATCTTGATATGCACGTCGCCTCTCATGATGAACCTGAGCTTCAGCATGCGGATGGGGATCCCAGGAGACCTCGTGCTCAGGATCTTGTCCGTCGCGTCGGCTACATCACGGTTCATCCAGCGTAGATCGCCGTCGCTGAGGTCGACGACGATCCGAGAGAGCAAGGCCGGCAGGTTGAGCGTTTGCTTGGAGACGAGGCAGGTCCTGACGGCGTCGAGCATGCCCACCTCTCCAGGATGTTGAGCAGCACATGGTCGGGCAGTTTGATTAGCCTGTCGACTTTCAACAGCTGGATCGATATAGATTGATAAGTTCAATGAGTCATGCACAAGAATTTGAGAAGGAGGACACAAGCAACGGGGGCTTACATCACGACGGCGGCGGCGAACCCGGTTGAGCTTCATGGCGCGCGGTCTGATCTCAAGGAACAACGAAGTGGCAGATGGCGGCTACGCTTACATGGCGGACGGCGGAAATCGCCTGCATGCACCTTCCTAGGAGGTTTATATGGCAGCCTCCTCTGGCTTGAACGAGGTTTCCTGATCCTATTCCACCTAGGTTAAGATAGCCTCTTTTTTAGCATTGTTTATAACAAGACGCATTAAATGGGTAGGAGACATCTAGCTTTTTTTTTAACACGACACATCTAGTTATTTTAGAGTACAATACATCAAAACATCTCAATCAATCAATACAAAGGAAAAACAGGGGATAAAAAAAAAGAAAATGCCCCCACGTATCGCCACATAAAATCAATGATCACATATAACAGCCTCTCTTTGCCTATTTTTATGTCTAATGAATCTTCAACCAGAGTTCTATCCCTTCTTTCAATCTTATAACAAATTAGTGTAGCACACGGTAGCGACAAGATAAACTGTTGTCAGCATCGTTGTACGTGGAATCCGAATCGCTTCCATGCCACCTAAGCATGTTGGGCTGCACAAAATGCATCTCGAACAATAATTATTAGGGTTTCTCTCTCCCTCCCCTATCCCTTGGCGGCTAGGGTAACCTCTTCCCTACAGGCTTCACCGGCGAGCCCGTGGATTCGCCTCCCCTCTGTCGGTCGCTCCGGCGGCCGGTGGCGGGGAGAGGAATTCCGGTGCCTTCGCCTCGGTTAGTAATTTAGGTTAGGGTTTATTAGTCCTCGCAGGTGCGGCGCTCGAAAGGATGGCGGCGATTTTTCTTTGAGTTTGTCTTCCGGCCCCCGATCCTCCTTGAGTTCATTCATTTGGACGTAGCCGACGAAGCTCTGACATAGATTCCTGCCGTCTTCTTTGGACGGTGAGGTTAGGGTTTCTCTTCATGTGACGAGATTTGGTGTTAGGTGTTTCAGATCGATTCAAGGGTTCAACGACGGCGACTGTGGCACGTGCACGAGACTTTTCAGTTGTCATCGACAAGGTCAAGCCGACTCCGGTAGGTGAGCGGCGACAGCGGATCGTTCTGAAGGCGGTAGTGGTTGTTTGGTGGTCTCGAAATCTCGATGTAATTTTTATTATATTTGAGGTGCTTTGTACTTCCGATGAACTTTGATAATAGATCTGAATCATTTTCACACACAAAAAACATCGTTGTACGTGGTGAACCAACTTGTGGTTGGATGGTTAGAGGGACAGTGGTATCACCAGCCCACCAGGGTTCAAGTCCTGGTGCTCGCATTATTCCTGGATTTATTTTAAGATTTCCAGCTATGCGCTTTCTGTGGGAGGAGACCTCATCTCCCAAAGGTGCTCATAGGGGTAGAGTGTGCGTGTGTGTTCATAGGAGTGAGTATATGCGCGTATGTATGAGCGCTTGCGTCTGTACTGTGTTAAAAAGCATCGGTGTACGTGCACTTTTCTCTTACTGTAAAACATGTTCCAGTGTAAGAGCAACTCTAACAGACCTGCTAAACATGTGTACCACAAATTTCGTTTACGGTATGCCTTAAAATGACTGTGGCATCAGCACGGTAGAACATATATGCTAAAACAATATTGCCAATTTAAAACGAGTTTCACGCTACAAAGTTCAGAGCAACACCACTGGAGTTCATCACACATTCCATAGCATAAAAACTTCAAACTAATTTAAACCTAGGATTGCCGGCTCAGGGCTGGACGCCGAGGTACAACTCCTCCCACACCTCCGGAGAGCATGGTCGGAGGCGTGCTTTTCCTTGGCAGCGGCGAAACACTCGGCGACGCCTTCTTATCCGGCTGCCACCTCGTGCTGGGCATCAAGGAGCTCCTCATCCACTTCCAACACCTCTTGGTGTGCGGGTAGAGGGCCGCTTCGGGCTATTTGAAGCAGGCCCAGCCGTTGCGGCCGCCCTGTGGGAGAGGCGGCTGCACTCGTGCGCCTACTTCGAACGCCATGGCTCGAAGCGGGCACGGCTAGAGCTGTTGGCCTCCGTGTTGTGCCGGGCGGGCTTGTGCGGCGGCGATCCGCTGCGGCCCCCATGCCCACATGCACCTCCGGTCATGGATCGGCGAGACAGGGCCATGAACGCACAAAATCTCTCGCCGGAGAAAGCAAAGGAGATGCGGAGGGGGTGAGGATATGTAGGAAGCGAATCCTAAAACGCCTCAACCCCAAAACGCCCCAACCCCTTAGATATAGCGGCGGAGTGTTTCTGTTCGGGCCCAAAATACTGCAACAACGCTAAAACTGCCAACAAAGATGCATAGACAGACCGGTTTGTCTCTCTCTCATTCACCATGTTCACCGCTGAAAGCGAGTCCATCTCCAAACATATAGGTAGATCTATCCTCTGGATATCAAGTGAAAGCCCCTCCATAGAAGCACACAATTCAGCTTCGAGCGTGTCACGAAGATGCTTACTTTCTGCTAGTGTTGTAGCCCTGGGCTACATCCAGTGGCGGTGCCATGGGTTAGCTGTGTAGTCATCTGACTACACAATATTTTGGCAAGACATGTATATATTAGTACTAGTAAAAGGCACGTGCCAACGTGCAGACTTAAGAATTATTGCAAAATGTTGTATGTAATTGAGAGGGATTGAAGTCATTTTTATTTACTATATAATCAGGCTGTTAGTATTTGTTAACTTATTCAAGTAAAGTCCATACACATGCATGCATATAGTGACTAGTCAATCTAATTGAGTAGATGTTTACGTAAAAAAGTATTGGTAGAACAATGGGAAAGCTGGGCCAAAATATTTGCAAATCGAATTGATAAGAGAAAGTAGAAAAATGGAGAGGTCGAGGTTTTTCTTTTAAAAAATGTACAAAGCAGCTTTTGAGCTCTCAGGCACCCGTGCTCCTTGTGAGCAATTTATCAAATATGCTTAGTAATAACAAAAGAAAATCATGCATGCAGAATGGGGTGTATTTTAGCATAGCAGAAGGTTTCAAAAAATGATAGGGCTACCAAGATTTGCATGCCGTACAAAAACAAATCAATAGAAACATGCCAGAGTTCTTATTTTTGCACAGGCCATATTCGTTAGAATTATTTTACGAAAAAGTATCAGTTTATTAAACCTGCAGATTACTACATGTTTCATTTTTTGACAAAAAAAGAGAAAATATTTTTGGCACCAAGAGTACTGGTGCCCGAGAGTGAAATTTTGAAAGTAATAATCTTATATTTTACGTGTTGTTTTTAATCTGCTAAATGCATCCTTACAGAGGCTACAGACTCCACGTGTGTTTTTTTCTCCCTCACCACGCTGCATAGTAGTACTCCTTGTGTTGACAGTAATGTGGTCTGTGGGGCAGCGTCTTTTTATCATGGGGGCCTGCGAAAGATTCTAGGTGCCGGTAGAAGAATCGCGAGGCTGCAAGTACTCTGCCCATGGCAGTCTAGCAGCACCAAAATGAACTCCCACCGCGAATCCCTTCGTGCTGGGCCGTTAGATTGGCCTATCCTATGGTCTATGTAAGGCCACGTAGTCCTCTATCCAAAGCAATTGAATCTGAGCCGTTCAATAACAAAGATCCGACGGTCCGTATAACTTGATTCTGGTATACTATATAGGAGCATAGATAAATCAATCAAAAAATCATTAAAATTTCACTTAAGTATCTATATTTGACATCACAACTTTAGATTGACATCACAACTTTGAACTCATGGCTTCGCCACTGGCTACATCTTTTTTTCACAACCTGCCGTCCTTGATGATTTTTTGTTACTAGAGAAATTGGGACATGACCATCTCACAATTTAGAGCGAAGAGTCCTGACAGTATAATCTATTGTTGGTTTCAAGGAAAAGCATGCTCATATTTTCCACTATGAGAGAGACACAAATGCACAATATGAAAGCAGCATCAGAAGCGCAATTGCACAACTAAGACCAATAAAGCATTATAGTGGAGCACAGGCGCAAGTTTTGCAGCACATACCCACATATAGAAGATTAAGGGTACAGTCAAATTCAACATTTTTTGGAAAAGCTTCAAGCCTCCAGTTAGCAGCACAAACGCACGATTAATGGTTACACCTAAAAAATTAGAGCTTAAGTACATCAACCATCTCAACTAGCTGCCGCACAGTGCAAGGGCCTCCTTTTACATCGTCGAAATACAAATATCAACATCAATATAGCATCACCCAACTAACCATAATTTGCACTTTTCAACACGAATAATTAAGCAATGGCATCTTAAAAAGAAAAGGAAAGAATGATCCACCACAACAGAACTCTGCACAAATAATTTGCACCACAAATCCAAAGATCAACATAAAACAAATGAACAATAATCCACATATTAGTAGATCGCTTACGAGCACAAATTCTATGGAAAAAAACGCATGAATGAGTGCAAACCAAAAAAAACGCTCTTGCACTAACAACAGATCCTGCAAGAATGGGATAAAAAGAAGTACTAGGCTACTATTCCCTCCGTCCCATAATATAAAAATGTTTTTTACACTAATGTAGTGCTAAAAACGTTCTTATATTTTGGGACAGAGGGAGTAGCAGAGAAGAAAAACTTGGCATCAACCATCCCCCGTACGGAGAACTCACCTGCAGCGATCTATTGGCATGGAGAACATGGTGCTCAAGCATAGAACGTCGGAGAACATGGCGGTGGGCAACGCCGGAGTGTATGTAGATGTTACCACCCGTGTGGTGGGCGGCGCTGGGAGAAAAGGCGTGATCATGCTATGGTGAAGCGAGCTGAAGCAAAGAGGAAAGAGGCAGAGCAAGGTGCACTTGGCTCTGAGCCTGTCGAAACTGAAGAAGGAACAACACTTCAGGAGACACTGACCAAGCGGGAGAAGAAGACCAGGTGGTTGGACCCCGCAAGTCAGCTAGATCTCAGGTGCCCTCAAAGCGTCATGCAGAGAAGGAATGGGCCAAGGCTTGAGGTGGGGCCGACATGTAAGTGTGTGAACTTGGTTGTAGCATAAATAGTTGGATTCAGAAACGATAGAACCCTGAAAAGGGCGGCTCCTCTGTTCCCCAAATCCTTCTTCCTCCTACAATTTGTACCTCTGGTTCCAGTAATCAATCCATTAAGAGAGTTACTAGCAGATATGCCCGTGCGTTGCAACTAGAGAAAAAAAATATTTCATATTCAAGTTTAGTTAGAATAGTATGTGCATGCACCTTTCCAGCATCTTGAGTCCAATCCGTTCGGGTCTTCAACCTCGGGCGGTCTCTGAGGAGTGTCCGTTCACGTGAAGCAAAGCGAGGTCTTCGCTGGAAAACATGGAATTCAACGTGCAAGATATGTCCAGGTTAGTACATGATTTTTAATGCTAGCACCTCTATTTCTCTTCAAACCCTGTACCAAAACATGAGCGTATTGTGAGGGGAGAACACAACAATCCGGATGGATCATGGGATCACGCCCAGCTCCCTAATTTGCAGGTTTCTAGTGATGATCCAAGTTGGCCAGACACTATTGATGAGGTCACCAAGGAGGATTTGTCGAAGGCCGGAACCGAAAGAAGTGTATCCCGCGGTTCTGACTAGTGCTTGAGACGAATCACTACACATGACCAATCTTGCATTCATGGCAAATGATTAGTTGGAGTGGAGCCGCTTCATTGACAAGATGGGCTACTGGCACAGCGGTGCTTGAGCTTTTTTTGAGTATGAACATATGAACGCTCTTGAGAAGGTGAGTCAAGGAGATGGAAGCGAGTGGAAGTATGATGTGAATGATGATGTTCGGGAGAGGGAAAGTGAAGTAAATACTCTGGAGAGTACCAGTAGGTTGAATGGGAGTGTGCCATTTGATGTGAGCATTTATTCGCGTGTGACCGTCCACGCTGGTACGGGTCCGTGAAAGCGCAGGTTAACTCCAAGAGGGGGGGTGAATGGGAGATTTTTAGAAATTCGTCAAACTCTGAGGAATTTTAAAGATGACAGTGAAGAAATAGAGACGAGAACGAAACTAAATCATCACAGATACAGAGAGCATGCATACAGGATACATGCGCGTGAAGAACATGTAATCATACAAGCAGGCAAGCATGAGGAAGATGAACTGAAGAAATGAAACGCAACATTATGAAAGTCTTCAGTTCAAATTCTTCAAAAGGTAGATCGCAAATTCTCAGCAGCAGAATAACTTAAAGATAAATGGGTGAGGAATTTGAAACCAGGTAGGCTCGATGAAGACACGGCGATTTGGTAGACCAGATCTCGTTGTTGTTTCAATTGTACGTCTAGTTGAGGCGGCTGAGTTGAACTCTGAAGACACTTAGTTCCCACTGTATTCTTCTTGAGCCAAGGTCACTTAGACCTCGTCCAATCACTCATGGTAAGTCTTCAAGATGGACTTGTAAAACCTTCACAGACTTGTTCACCGGCACACCACAATTACGCTTGGGTGCTCAGAATATGAAGTCTAACCGTTTGAAAGAATGACAGTCTTCAAAGGTAACGGGCTTTGGATCACATAGATCAATCTCCTCAGTGATGCTCAATCACTTTGCCTCTGGTTGGATTTTTCCTCACTTGGATTTCTCTCAAAGTCGTCAGAGGAAGGGTTGCTCTCAAATGACAAGTGTCAAGTTCTCTCTAGAGCAGTCAACCAACAAGTGGTTATAGGGGGTGGCTATTTATAGCCAGGGGGAACCCAATATGAAATGTCATAAATGCCCCTTCGGACATGACCGTTGTGAGGATAATGATCCACTCGACAGCTGCACGCGGCGCAACAATGGTTGGAAATTTGTACCTCTCAATTTCGTTGGGGCACTCAATTTACTCACGTCAGATCGCACTGGTGAAATCCTTACTCCTCTGCCTGACCAAATTCGTTAGCGATCAGATGAACTGTGTCACTGTCGTTAGCAAATTCGTCAACTGTTTCAAAGGTTTCCAAAGGCTTCACTCAAAGCTGCAAGTGTACATATAGGTTTGAGCATCACATTGGAAATACGAAATATGTTTCATCTAGAACCCCTTTAATAGTACGGTTTTTCCTATGACTCAAATAAGAAGAAAGAAGCTACAAAAAAAAGTCTTCAAGCTTTAAAGTCTTCACATCGACTTCTTCAGGTTGTACCAATTTCTTCACTTGAAGAAATATATCTTTAGGGGTCGTCTTCCGTCGGTTAAACCAAATTTTCATGGACTATGACTCCTCTATATACTCACAAACACATTAGTCCCTCAACCTATTTGTCTTCAATACTCCAAAACCACTAAGGGGGCACTTGATGCACTTAAAATTCGTCCTTCATAACTCTCTGCTGATATACACACGGTATACAAACTAAACTAGACAAGGAATGGATTTATACGAGTTTCTGGGTAAGTGAAGAGCATGAATCTCAACTAAACGTGTGGTGTTTATTCCATCCTTGCATGGCACCATAACCCAATGGGTATTTTCGTGTAATGTACTCCATTTAGCAAACTTGTTGACACAATGCACCCTCCTCCTACCATGTTGCTCCCAAAATACAAGAAGGACCGATCCGTTGTCATGTGGGTACACTTTCATGGCATACATGTATCAAAGGGGACACTTTCCGGTCAATTGACTCTGGTTTAGCCGAACCAAGGAGGTGTCTAGCGACCGCTCTAACGCTTGATGAAGCAGTAGGCTGCGTCGGCTAAGGGTTGAAGTTGGGGCTCACTAATAGACTAGGTTTAGTGTTGAGGGAAGGAGGAGGACCTGCCCCATGCGTCACTAAAGTTTGTCGTGCTCACCCTGCTAAAAGCCTCGCCTGCGTATCAAGGGCAGAGCCAGGATTTCACCATTATGGGGGCGAGGGGCACACTGAAACACACAAGAGACATAACACAAAAATATTTCAAGTCTTGAATATTGTAGCGATATCAAATATGTAACACTATAAGCTTTATAATTAAGAAAACTACATTTCTACTAGTTTGAATGAAGATCTATGCCCCCTAGCCAGTCGATCGAACAAATCAATAATCCCATTAACATTGAACTTTGTATCTATTTACTTCCCAATGTATACAACCATGTAATGTCGAAGAAAATAGTCACCCATTTTACTTCAGAGACACATCTTGGTAAGCTTCATCGCTGAAAAGGCTCTCTCCACAGTTGCAGTTGACACCAGGAGAGTGATGACCAGTCGAAATACTCTATCAACCATTTGATACATAGAAGCTTTACATGTTTGATGCAATGCAACACTCGAATCAGCAAGTGGTGAAAAAAATCAGTTCTGGATGGTTGCGAACATCTAATTGATAGTGTGGAAGGTGTGGCTGTAGCTGAGCTTGCTCTTGACTAGAAAAATCTGTTGGACAGAATTTTCCCCAAGCCTGCAAATCTTTGACATGTCAAATGACTCATGCCTTGGACCCAAGGATGCGCAGAGTGTTATAAGCTTTGTAGTCTGAATGCTAAAACGGTCATTTAGCTCAACCCGTTGCTGTTTTATCACCACATTAAACACAATTGTTTTGTAGTGATGAAGCACTGTGATGTCATTATGTTTATTCCAAGACTTAGTCAACATACGTGCAAATTGCAGATACAATATATGTCTTAGAGTAAAGCAGATGTTATTCATATTATTCTATTATACAAACAGAGGAAAGGGACATACTTGTAACTCATATCGGGGATCTCAAATTCATGCTTCATACAAAAGGTCTTAACCTCCTCTATGAGTGGTTCCCATACCTTGTTCGAGACTGTATCTAATGCATTCAAAATGTCCAGAGATTTCTTCTTGAGTGTTTGGCACAAGACATCTGTGATTTTCATAATCCTCTCCATGAGGTGCAAAATGAACACAAAATCAAAAGAAATAATTATCCTTAGGGTGCCTCTAGCATCTTCACGGGAATATTTGGTGACTGAACAATCATTTGCTATACTTTGTAGGACTGTAATTGTAGCACAAAACATCTTCCTCAAGATCTGAACTGAATTGAAGTGCGAACTCCATCTAGTGTCTGATGGTCTCTGTAAAGAGTCAATATGGTTTGCCCCTTTTCCCGTATCAAGCTCCCTCAGTTCAATTTCATGTGCAATCTCGGCGGCTTGATTTGCTAGTAATTCATCATTGCATTTAGGTGAAGCACTAACAACATTTATGACGGAATTGGCATGTTAAAAAATTATGCACTTCATGTACCTCTCGTGATGCTGCAACAAGAGCCAATTGAAGTTGATGCACCATACAAAGAATGTAATATACATAATGGCACCCCTTCAAAATTAAAGCTTTCGATCCATTCCACTCCCCTCGCATACTGTTGGCCCCGTCATATGCTTAACCTCTGATATCTTCCACATTTAAATTGGTATCTGCTAGGATAGTACAAATTGTCTCCTTGGGAGTCAATGCAAGAGTGTCCTTCACACTCCTGTATGAACTCTTCAGTGTCGAAAAACCGGAGGACCAATGTCATTTGCCCTTTTTTTTGATTCATCGCGAGCTTCATCAACCATTATACAAAAATTGCTATCACCAATTTCTTCTCTAATTGTACTTTACACCTTCCGAGAAAGTATACTAAGAATTTCCTATTGAACAAAATGAGATGTGTACTTTGCATTTCCAGGAGCATTTTCCAAGACACCATCTTTCACCTCCTTGTTATAAGAAGCCAAAAGCTTTACCAGTTCAATGAAATTACCCCGGTTAATGGATCCTGGAGATTCATCCTGGCCTCTAAAAGCACAAGCTTGGAATGTTAACCGCCTGCATCATATTGTATAATTTATTTGTCAGGATACTAAAAAATATACAATATTTTTATTATTGTAACAGAAGATGAAAGAAAATTATTGCTTACCGAATGGAATCAATTGTAACTTTGAGCCTTCACCTTGCATCTGCAATCGTTTTTGGGATGCTTTCACAAACACCTTATCGATATGAGTCATGATGTTTTTAAAAATCTCATAACAACAAACCAAGAACTTATGGGTTAAACCAGCATCTTTACCCATATGAGTTAAAAGGGCACACTCTTTCCCATTATTCAGTTTCTTCCACCTATCAAAGCCCAGTACGGTAAATGTTTCTGGCCCGCACTTCCCAATTGCCTTTCTTGATAAGAGGAAACAATGGAAGCAATATGCACGCTTTGTGTAAGGTGAAAACTCGAGCCATTCGTATTAGAAACGCTGATGATATTTTGGCGGATCATCATTATATGGGTACTCTCTCATGTATGCCATGTCTCGGCCTTCAAAAGTATAGAATTGGTGTGCTTCATTTTGCTTATCAAGAGGGAGTTCCCAAAATTGTTTGCGCTTTCCAGGATCTCGCTCAAATGGTGTGCTTCCGATTCTTTGTTGTTCTAGAACTTGTACAGATGCCTCAATATTTTGCTCCGAGTGGGGGGTGTCATATCAACTCAAGTGAGATTGGGGACATTATGTAGTGGACCTCCACGATTGCTGAGAACGTGCAGCCTTGGCCCTTGTTGCCTTTTGGGCTTGACATGATTTCAACCCATGCATATCTTTGCTACTGGCTTGGTGGCTGGATAATCTTTACCTAATAATAAAAGTTCTAATGCTTCTGTCGTACGTCATAATAAATATCCCTAAAGTTGCTATAAATTGCCCACTATGACACCCATAAGTGAGGAAAATGATTCCTTTTTTCCCTAAGTCGTTGTCATGTTGTTTTATAGGTGTAATAATAAAATAAATAGCAGATGCACAAGCAGCATGGTGGCTAACGCCAGGAGACCGGGGTTCGATCCCCGGCCTCCTCACTTTTTTCATCCCTTTTCTAACGCAAGTCCTCCCCACTTATGTGTTCATGGGCCAGCCCCTGTGCGGGGATTGACTCCCGAATTTTTTTTCATTTCGTTTTTTCTTCTTTTTTTTCTTATTCTGTTTTCTTCCTTCTTTAAACAAATTCGGGATTTCCAATTTTAAAAGTTGCGAGTTTTCAAAAACATGTTTGAGAAATCATAAAATGTATGTGAATTCAAAAAAAGTTTGGGAAATCATAATTTTTTTGCGGATTAGAAAAAAGTTGGTGATTTTGCAAAACTGTTCGCAAATTATAAAAAAATATTTCTGATTTGGAAAGAATGGTTGGGAAATAAAATCAAATGCTCGTTTATCCAATACATATTCGGGAATCAGAAAAAATGTCCATAAAATTTTAGAAAATTGTCACAGAAATTTTAAAATTTTATCATTTGTTCTCTAATTTTTTTAAAAAACTCATAGATTCAAAACAATTTTGTTGTGTAAAAAAATGTTCACGATTTCAGAAACTGTTCATGCATTTCATAAAATGTTCATAAACAAAAATAATGTTAGTGATCTTTTTTGAGAAAATCCAAAATTTCAAAAAAATGTTTTTCAATTCTAAAAACTGTTCACCGATTCAAAAATCTTTTACATCTAGGATTTGATTAGTTTTTATCCCTTTTCTAACGCAAGTCCTCCCCACTTATATGTTCATGGGCCAGCCCACGTGTGGGGTTGACTCCCTCATTTTTTTTCTTTTTTTTCTCGTCTTATTTTGTTTTCTTCCTTCTTTAAACAAATACAGGATTTCTAAATTTTAAAAGTAGCGAGTTTTCAAAAACATGCTCAAGAAATCATAAAATGTATGTGAATTCTTTTTTTAGGAAATCTTATAATTTTTGCCGATTCAATTTTTTTTGCTGGTTTTGCAAAACTGTTCTCAAATTATGAAAAAATATTCATGAGTTGGAAAAAATGGTTGTGAAATAAAATCAAACGATCATGTATTCAAAACATATTCGGGAATCTTAGCAAAATGTCCATAAAATTTTAGAAAATGTTTACAGAAATTTAAAAAATTTATAATGTTTTCACTAGTTAAAAAAACCTCATAGATACAAAACAATTTTGTTGAGTAAAAAATGGTCATGATTTCGAAAAATGTTCGTAAATGAAAATAATGTTCGTGAATTTTTTGAGAAAATCCAACATTACAAAAAAGGTTTGTCTATTTGAAAAACTACTCACCAATTCAAAAGTCTTTTTTGTCTAGGATTTGATTAGTTTTTCTACTTTATATGTCTAGTCCTTGGGAGTAGTTTGTGGTCGATAAGATTTTTTAGAAAGCTTTCAACATTCCCTTGTGCAACATAATGACAAGTGTGGCATGCAGTGGCAAACTCATAGCCTTGGGATTACCACATCGAATGCATTGTAAACTCGTGGACATAGCGACCATCATCAGCGAGGGTGGGAAGAAAAATAAGTGGACACATGGTGAGCCACCATCTTTAGATTGAGGACGCTCATATGTAAAGGTACTGAGTCATACTTATTTGGCTTGTGCACAACATTTTTTGCCTTCCGTTGCAACGCACGGTATATTTGCCCCACTGCAATCGGGGCACAACTATGTCTCGCTGCAAGCGAGACAGAGTCAGCTCTCACTGAAGCTGCCGGCCTAAATGGGCTGGCACAGCTAGCGTGAGGCCACTGCTGCTTTTTTTGTTTTTTTACCTTTTGTTTTCTTTGTCTGATTTATTTTCTTGATTTTGTTTACACTTACAAAAATCTAAACATATATATTACAAAATATCTTTTTCTTAATGTTTAAAAAAAATTAATCGTGCATTTGAAAAACGTTAAATGTGTATAGAAAAAATGTCGGCCATGTATACAAAAAATGTGTACAAAAAATATACAATTCATGTGAAATTTTTTGATCATGTATTTAAAATATGTTAATCAAGCATTTGAAAAAAATGTTAAACAAGTATTTGGAAAATGTTAATCAACCATTTGAAAAATGTTGAATGTGTATAGGAAAAATATTGACCATGTATTAAAAAAATGATGAAATCTTTTGATCCTGTATATGGAAATATTAATCAGGCATTTTTAAAAATGTTGAAAAAGTATTTCGGAAATGTTAATAAAGCATTTGGAAAATGTTAAATGTGTATAGAATTTTTTTTACCATGCATTTGAAAAATGTTAAATATTCATAGAAAGAATATTGACCCTGTATTAGAAAGATGTTAATCTTGTATTTTAAATTAATCAAACATTTAAAAAAATTAAAGTTTGTATAGGAAAAATGTTAACCATGCATATATTCAAAAAACTTAATCTCGTATTTGAAAAATGTTAAAAATATGTATACAAAATGTTGACTATGTATTAAAAATGTTAAATTTGTATTGAAAAAATTATAAACGTGTATTAGAAAAATGTTGTAGACATATACAAAATATTTAGAATGAAAACCAAAAGAAACAAAGAAAATAAAAAATGAAACGCCAAAAAGAAAAGAAAATAACCAAAAGCAAAAAAGGAAATGAAAAACAAAACCGAAGAAATAAATTAAAAAAGGAAGAATAAAAAAAAATAGAGAAGTAAAAAGAGAAGAAACATCCCGGAAGAAAAAAAAACAATACTAGCAAAACCTCGACTCTTTTCGCCTCAAATACATCCCGCCATATTACTTGATTACAATCCTGATACTAGCCCGGTGGCTAGCATCGTTGCAATCTATCTTTTTTTAGATAATGTTGCAATCTATCTTGGAGATC
>NC_041391.1:704484805-704488284 GCF_002162155.2 Triticum dicoccoides | reverse complement strand
CACAAGTAGACCGGCACGTTAGTGCTAATGCTCGCATCGGAAGTTCCTATGGTCTCGCTTAATGGGAGAAATAGGCATCGCGTTGCAATCGTTTTGTGGGGGGGGGGGGGCATGGGGGGTTGCCTACCCTCTGCCTCGGCGCAATGCCAAACTGTCTAGCACTAAACCATGCCTAGCTTATGCCCCCGCTTTCGAGGAATAGAGTGGCGCCTTGGTCCATGGCTCCCGCACAGCTTTGTCTCGTGGGGATAGACCGGACAAGCAACCAGGCATGACCGGGCATAAGCATCCGAACCAGCTAAATACATGTATGCAAAAATACATAGACACCGTTTCATGCCACCACGGCAACCTTAGCGTTGTTTTGTCCTACCATATTCATGTATAACTGGTAAAAAAAGGCATTTTGAGTCACCGTGTTTCCTATTGTGAGAAGGCCAAGGCCATGTTTTAAAATTGTCCAACCCTACAAGAACATAATTACAAAATGGAGCCAAAAAAAAAGCTGGCAACATTTATTTGAGGATCAGATCGCCGTCCAGAGAAGAGGGTGATGAAGCTGACTGAACAACCATCCCGCATCCGACCAGATAGAACCAGGGAGGCTTTACCTTACTAGCTTGGCCGTGCATCGCCGAATGAAAGAAGATGCCAAAAGAGCACAACATGAACCATTGTCGTCCACTCCGCCGAATAACAACGTCCTAGACCACCTAGAGGAAATGTTGACAAAAATGGGCCCAAGAACTAGCCCTGATCAAAGCTCCGCATGTTCTCCATCGAGGCCAACCAACATCGTCAAAACAAGGAGAACTTATTCTACACCGCCGATGAACTTTGTATTGCCACCGCTGGCCCGACACCTAGACCGAGCACTAGTTCGGGTTAGGGTGATCCATACACAACCAACCCCAAATAGTCTGGTGTGCGGCGTATGCCTGTTAGATTTCCCAGAAATAAAATGCATGCCCACTTGGACTTTCTGTTTGCACAAAAGAAGGTTGGATGCTTGTGTATATTTGGCCATCTATAGCTACTAGGAGCAAAAATATCGTTAGCACGAGCACGCTTTATACAACAATTTCTAAAAAGGTTAATTGCATACACTCCCAGATCCTCCAATGATAGCTACGGTTTGGTTGCTTGCATCAAAATAATCTGCCTGGTCTCTGTTGACGTGTTACTATTTCTTGCTTCTCCCAAAAGTAAGTACCACTACTATACTAGCAGTATTAAAAATGTTGCAAGCTAGCTGAGCAATCTTAACGTACTTGCACATGGTGATCATAACAAGAACAATAATAACAATCCTACAAGGCTACAAACTGTTGAACGAACGCGTAGGGGCATCCATCCACGCAAATTATCATCAATATCTTTGCTTAAACTAGGGACATGCAAGTTAGACTAATGCATCCCGCAGATACGACCAATCGTCCGTTCCAAGCCAAGACAGCTCGACAGTCGTCGTGATTCCTCGAAGCGGCCTTAATTAATTACACTCGGCGGTTCGACGACGGCAGACCCCGCGCGCAGATCTCAAAGCACGACAGACAGACAGACGAACAGACTGAGAGAGGGAGGGACGGATGATTTTCATCAGTGCGCCGTTAGTGGCGAAACAATCTGGGTTTTGCATGCTTCCGTCCTCGTGTCCTCCAAAGATTCCAAGGGCAGAGAGGATGACAAAGAGGAAGACCACTCGTCGGTCATCACCACCAACCAAATCCTGATAAAAGAATTGGTACACGATGCACAATCTCATTGTCATCGTGACCCTACTGCTACGGTGCCGGTGGGTGTGGCATGGCTGCCTAGTTTAGGACTGGCTAGGTTGGTAGTGCTATTACTATTTCCACCTTAAAAAGTGGTGTGTATCAGTTTTGTCTAGGTGAAGGTTTCCAAAGTTTGACCCAAGTTTAGAGATGCATATTTACGTTGCCAAACAAATATAATGTAAAAATGTATTTCACGAATGGATTTAGTACTCCCTCCGTCCAAAAATGTAAGATTAGTTTTGACACTACCATATTGTAAAAAACGGTCTTATATTTTGGGACGGATGGAGTAATATTGGTTTCATATTGTAGTAGATTCTTTGAAGTCGATCAAGGTGTACAAAGTTTGGACAAAATTAAGATCCGCTGTATTTTGAAATGAAGAGAGTGCATGATGATCGTTATGCTGATGACATTGCTTAGACGGTGTGTATGTCATGACGCATAGACAAGAATAAAATACAATGTTTGTTGCTACTATATAATATCATCACATTGGTACCTTTAGTTATGGTCTTGTGACAGCTTTCACATAGTTTAAAAATTACCAATGTTGAATATAGCACACTATGGCAAACGGCGGTAGCCTCCAAATCAGCTAAAGCAAAGCTAAACGGTGGTATATCCTGCTAAACCTGTTGAGCTTTTTTTTTTTTTGGATGGGATGCATTCATTTTTTTTCTTAAGATGGGATGCCGTTTAGTTTGGCCCTGCGAAACCACTATAGTGCCATTATTTTAAACTTTATATGTTTTACCTATTGGTTGCTTAGTGGTTAGTGGCTGTGCCGGCCGGAGGATGTGTTTACAATACATCAAAATTGGAGATCTCTATATAATTCAGAAGAAGTGTACAGAGCATAAGGCTGTCTGCTACTTCTCCGATTGTCCCATGCCAGATACGTCCACCATCTGATGTGTGCTAGACAGTTCGATCCATTACGATACAAGGAAATATCTAACGACATGTGGGCTGTGAATAATTGTAGTTTCCCTTAGATAATGTACTAAGCTTATTTTCCTCTCCCATGAAAAGGATAAAAAATGACGTAAAAATATGGGACATAACAAACACATGCATTGACCAATCCTGCAAAGATTTCACATAGAAATCCAACGCCAAATTCCAAACTTCCATACCGTAAAAAAACACTCCTTCTGTTCCAAAATAAGTGACTCAACTTTGTACTAATTTTGTACTAAAGTAGTATAAAGTTAGTACAAAGTTGAGTCACTTATTTTAGGACGGAGGGAGTATATGACAGTATATAGTTCTATGCTAGTAGCAACCAGTTTCAGTTGCGCCGAACGGAAGAAAAGGGCAAACGAACAAAACAATTTCATATGATGCAAATGGCATTTTGCAATTTAATTGCAATGGCATCACCAGAATTGCCAAATGGAGATGCAGCATGAGTCTTACTATGTTAGTAGCAACCAGCTTCAGTTTCAAAATAAATAAAAGAAGAATGATGACAAATAGAGCGGCAGTTGCAATTGCCAATTGAGTGCCACATGTATCATGCATGTAGTATCACAAACTAAGAAGAAGAAAGAAAATGTCTCCCCCAGCTCAATAAATACCTCCACCAGCACCAGCCATTTGCCTGCACTTCACAGGCCCTCATCATCTTTCATCCCTCCAAAAACATCACTTGCACACATAGCTGCATGCAACCCAACAAAAAATCTGACTAGGAAA
>NC_041391.1:704472166-704484367 GCF_002162155.2 Triticum dicoccoides | reverse complement strand
CTTTGCAAAAACAACCCCAGCACTGTCCTTGTGATCTCCAACCAGGGGCCCAAGCACAATAATCCATCATCCACAGGGGCTTTTATGCAAACATCACATGCTTTATTAGTGAGAAGGCCAGGCGAAAATGCCAAGAACAAGAGGAGATCAGTGAGAAGGCCAGGCGAAAATCCCCACACCACCGGCCGAGAGGAGACGAGACGAGCTCCGGCCCCCTTCAAGAACAAGAGCGAGAAGGAATCCGGGAGCAGGAGGGAATAAAGCGGCGGCCGGAGGAGACCGGAAAGGCCGAGGAGAAAAAAGGTACCTTTGGCTCGGACCCTCCCGGCCGGCACAGTGATCATCACGAGCCCGCCGGCAGCCGCCCCCAATCCAATCCAATCCCCCCCAAAAGGAGCAAGCCGGAGCGAGATTTGCTCGATCCGCGCTTGATTCCTTTCCTTTTTTTTCTGCTGTTGCGGGGATAAGCTTTGTTTTCTTCTTCTTTTAAGTTTTAACTGCCGCCGTTGTTGAGAAGCTCCGGCGAGGATGGAGAAGGGGATGGATCCGGCGCTGCTGGACAACATCATCGCCAGGCTGCTGGAGGTGAAGAGCCTCAAGCCCGGGAAGAACGCGCAGCTGTCCGAGTCGGAGATCAAGCAGCTCTGCGCCGCCTCCAAGGAGATCTTCCTCGCGCAGCCCAACCTCCTGGAGCTCGAGGCCCCCATCAAAATCTGCGGTAATCCCTCCATCCCTCCCTCGATTCATCCGTCTCTCCCTCCCCTTCCTCCAAGGAATGCCATCTCGGGGGATCGGTCTCGCTGGTCAACGCGCGGTAGGTGGCTGCTTCGCCATGTTTTTTTCTTCGGGGCCGGGGAGTCCGGTAGAGATTCATCGTCTGCAGTAGCTCTCCTCCAGTGATTCCAGCACTAATTGCGGGGATGAAACTCTCTTTGAATCTCTCTGGTTGTGCACATCCGAAGACGTTCATGGCTGATAGAAAGGCCATGCTCTGTATCACTATCTGGTGGGTAATAATTTGCAAGGTATTGGATGTTGTACTGAGTGCTCCTTGGTGGGTGGTTTGCAAGGTACTCATCCGATTGAATGTGTGCCGGGTGCTTCTTGGTGAGCCATTGGGGCATCAATGGGGTTTATGATGGATTAACCATGCTTGCTAAGTTTTTGGTGCTTTGGAATCTGACAAATGCCAGATTTAGTTGGGGCTCTGTTCATAACGGAAAGCTGCCGATGTTTTATTTGATGGGTCCGTTCGGGATTTGATGGTATTGATTGACTTTTGGAGAGCCATAGATCATGAGCCTTGTTTATCATTGTGCACAGTTGTAAAGCAGCATATTTATCCATTCAGGATTTGATGTTGTTGATTAGCTTTGGAGAACCGTAGATTATATATTTTGTTTTATCATTGTGCACAGCTGTAAAGCGGTAGTATATTCATCCGTTCAGGATTTGATGTTATTGATTAACTTTGGTGAACATGTTGTTTATCATTATGCACAGTTGTAAAGCAGTATATTCAAACAAAAGGCTTGCTTTGGTAGTTAACTGTAGGCTGGAGAATTGGCATCCCTCGCCATGTATATAAGAGTATCGGATGGTTAGTTGTTCAGCTAGCTTATTGTCAAAGTGTTCGGTTTCAGAATTAAGATGAACAACTGACGATTGGAGTATCCGTTTGCTGACGAAACACAGCCGTTTTAGTTCTCTAAATGTTTTTCTTTCATATTTCTCACTGTTACACTTCAGGCAATGGTTGTGTATATCAGGTCTATGTGTCATTTTATTTATCCTAAAGTTATGGTATATCACTCTATGTCATACACTGCATGATACGCAAGGCTTTTGCGTATTCACGAGAAAAAAAAAAACTATATGTCATACTAGATTCTTACAGCAGAACATTTTTTAATAAAAATATATCAACAACTTCTGTAATTTTTTTCCTTCTGAATCTGAGTGTTAATTTAGAGAAGCTTGATCAACTTACCGAAAGCTCCATACTAATGTCAATATTGCATAAATTATTCTGATCAGGTGATGTCCATGGCCAATATTCTGATCTCCTGAGGCTCTTTGAATATGGTGGATATCCTCCTCAGTCGAACTATCTTTTCTTGGGGGATTACGTGGACCGAGGAAAGCAGAGCCTTGAGACAATATGCCTTCTTTTGGCTTATAAGGTCAAGTACCCTGAGAACTTCTTCCTTCTAAGGGGAAACCATGAGTGTGCATCAGTAAACCGCATCTATGGATTCTACGATGAGTGCAAGCGCAGATTCAGTGTGAAACTCTGGAAAACATTTACAGACTGTTTTAACTGCTTACCGGTATCAGCATTGATAGATGAAAAGATTCTATGCATGCATGGAGGTCTTTCTCCAGAGTTGAACAAGCTGGATCAAATACTCAACCTCAATCGCCCTACGGATGTGCCTGATACTGGCTTACTCTGTGATCTTCTTTGGTCCGATCCTTCCAATGAAGCGCAAGGGTGGGCTATGAATGATCGAGGTGTCTCATATACATTTGGACCTGATAAAGTGGCTGAATTTCTTGAGAAGCATGATTTAGACCTCATCTGCCGAGCCCATCAGGTGCACTATGCTCACAAAACACCCATCACATTATTTTCCTTGTCAAGAGTATACATTGATTAGTTGTTTTCTGCATATTGGAATCCAGGTTGTTGAGGATGGCTACGAGTTCTTTGCTGATCGTCAGCTAGTAACAATATTTTCGGCACCTAATTACTGTGGAGAATTCGATAATGCTGGTGCCATGATGAGTGTAGACGAGACGCTGATGTGCTCCTTCCAAATACTCAAACCTGCAAGGAAAATGTTGCCTGGTTCAACTAATAACAAGTCTGGCTTCAAGGTATGCATAACTAACATGGGAACAATTGGTATTTTGTCATATACATATATATGTCTCCGTGCTTACCTGCCGTTTCCCTTAAAAATAGCCCCATGCTATATTTACATGCTATTCTGTACAAATATATCATTTGGTTGTCTGTTAACCTGCAAAAGATCTGAAGTAAGAACAGAGATATGCTAATGGAGTCATCACTGCAGAATTTTTCACATATTTTCTGTACAGGATTAGTACAACACTTCTTTGACCACCAGATGCCAGAACCGCAGATGCGCTGTAGATTTTCTTTCTTTCAGTGTATGCGATACAGCGACAGTATCAATGCACTCTTAACTTTTTGCCTGCAATTCCCAGAACGCTTGTTTCTGTTTGTCCTATCTCCCATGCACTTGAATGCACTCGGATTCTCATAGTAGGAGTATATTGCTTAATGATACTGCCAAGTTGGCTCAAGTCAACCAAATGTGTTAACTAAGCTTATTCCCCTCATATTATATTGACATAGGCATACATTGACTTGTCACTTGCCGATTACAATTAGTTCTTAGCTCTGACTATTGAAATTCGTCCCTACAACATTCTGACACGGTAATGCTTTATTTACTCTTGGGGAACTTTTAATCTATTGAACTGTGGTCATGTGTAAAGACATGCTGGAGTCAAATTGCATTGGTACGTGTAAGCATATTGCAATTTCTAGTTCTATGGCAGTGCATGTCATTATCATCGAGGGCATAATGGTGTCAGACATTGACCTCACATGACAGTTCAACCATTATCTGGTGTTATCTACCGCCCTTTCTTTCTTACGATGACATTGTGTCTTTGACCTACCTTCTCTTGTTCCCCACTCAGTGTGAGTGGAAGTATCAGAACAAGGATACGATAGATGGTCCGTTAAAGTGGAGGGGAGGAATAGTTAACTTCCAGCTGATAAATCTGATATACAAATTCCAAGGCTTTATGTGCTTAAATGAAGAACCCGTCCATTCACATAAGAAAAGCAACATCCCTGGTGCTGAGGTGCCTTGTTTGCCATGGGAATGCATCTATGAACCAGTACTGGACTAGCCTAAATATCGTACTAACTGGAAAAAATAATTTTGACATGCCACTGGCTGCATGAAAGTAATCCTCAGTTGTAATGGCCATAAGTTCTTTCTTGATGTATCAATGATAATGGGTTCTCTTTTGATGTATCAACTAACCTTCAATTATTGTCTTTTTTCATGTTTGATTAGTCAATGAGAGGATGGTGACGGTGGCACGGCGATTGGTGAGCAAGCTGTGGTCTCATCTGCAGGCAGGCACGTGCCTACCACGAGCGGCTGCGACTAACCGGCGTTTTCGCCGATGCCTCGAGCCTGGACCGGAACAAGAACGCAGATTGTACAAGTCTCTCGTCGATGGACTGTACATCGTTCATGTCGGATTAACACTGTTGTAATGTATTATTGTTTTTCTACCGTGCGGATCTCTTTATCGTGCGAGAGGACGGTGTGAATGAAACTGTTGCTCCTCCTTCCCCCCCTCTAAATTCAAAGGATTCAGGCAGGCATATACGCCAATAAAAACTGGTAAGAGTCTTGGGTGCTGGCTGTGGGATCTTGAGAGACAGGGAGAAAAATTGCCCGTGGCTCTGAATTCGAGCTTGTTCGTGTCTGCGGTTTGCATGGTTCGAGCTTTGCGCAAGAATCTTGATGCACTCAGCATTTGTTGTTGTTGCTGTTTCCATTTAACTGTGTGTCTGGATATATGTTCTCTTCGCAGAATATGTTTTTCTGTTCCGATAACCGGAGATGAAGAGAATATGTTTCTGTTTTGATAAACCAGAGACAAAAGGCGGAGGAATAGGTTATGTCGAAAAGATTGCATGATGTATGAAAGATTTCTTCGACGGTCTTTTCGACAAAAGCTGGAGGCTGAGAAATGCTGAAGAAGAAGAATCGGATTCGCCATTGCGACAACCCTCGCTCAGTCTGAGACATGATGCAGTGTCAAATGGGACTAGACACATCCACATCATATGAAGAAGACACCAAAATGGTTGTCTGCTCACATCCAAGACAGTTTTGACAGCACAAAAAACGACAAAAATCCGAGGGCCTTTTTGGTTCATGGAAATTCAGAACACACTACACATTTGGAAGTAGTTAAAACGCAGGGTTGCACAAAACGAATTTAGCTCGAGTCCAGCAGGATTTTCAGACTATGTTTGATTACACTATGAAGAACATGGTGGCCTTTTGAGAGGCTGGAAACGACGAGGATTTCCTTACCAAAATGCGGCACAAATCTTCGTTGCGTGCAGGACCGAGTTAGATCCTGGTTGGCATGATCCGAGCTTCGTGCAAGGATCGTTGTACTCGCGTGTCATGTTGTCTTCCCTTCAGGATTTTTTTGGGCATTTGCGGTTCGATTTAAACCGCGCTGGTCTTTGAAACTCTGAATGTGTGGTTTGAATTTAGTCAGTTTTATTCTTCGGGAGGACCATTTTTTTTTAGAAAAGGAGGAAGACCCCCGGCCTCTGCATCTGGGCGATGCATATAGCCATTTTATTAATTATTAAATAAGACCTTACAAAGTCATACAACAATAAGACTAAGCCACCGTCTAAGCAACATCTGTTGCTACTCCTATCCAGTTGATGAAGGGGCGCTGATAGTCTGGGCCTAATACCAAATAGACCTCGCAGCCAAACCTAACATCTAAGACCTGATGTCCCAATCAGGACGCCTACCGGGGATGGGCACCCACCAGTCCGGCGTGCTCCTCAACCAGGACGCATGCCGGGTATGAGGCTGCCGCAGCCACCTGCCACCGATCCATCTTCAGAGCTGTACTGCTGCATGTACCTTGCCCGGTCTAGCTGCCGCCGACGCCAGACAGCGTCGACCTCCTGCGCGAGTCCATCATCGCACATCAGACGCCTAATCTCCGGGGCACCATGCCATTGCGATCTGACACCATCAATATGTATGATGAAGCACCGCTCCTCCTCTTGTCACCTTTAGCCATCACTTGCTCCAAAATGATGCCCACATGAGGAAGAACGATACTAAGGACGCCATCATCATCCGATCCGGGAGACCCAGATCTAGGGTTTCTCCCGGAGCATCCCGAGCCTGATGACGCCAACTGCAACAACGATGCCTCGACAAGGAAACGACATCAAAGACGCCGCCATCGTCCGCCATGACCATAGTCAGCGCGATTTTCATCGGCAGTTGCGCCACCGGGCGTACGCCGCCGGCCTCGCTGGTCCCTTCAACCGTAGCAAACTCCCAAAACGATGCCCTGAAGAGGGACTACGACGCAAAAGCACCACCATCGCTCGATCCCATGGAGATCTAGGGTTTCCCCCGGAGTTGCCCGAGTTGTCAAGGACCAAACAAGGATGGAATCCCGCAGATCCGTCCAACTGTCGACATGTCACACTCGCCATCGCGCCGACCGTGACCCAGAGACCAAGCTCACGCCTGGGCCCAGATCCGGCCGCGCCACCACCGATCTGGTCACGCCGCCGCCATCTTGAAGCCGCCTGTCATGGGTATGGGATCGCCGGAACGCCGCCAGCCACCGCAGTGACGCCCGGCCGCACGCCACGCTCCGGCCCGGGGGCGTCGGCCCGCGCCAGCTCCTCACGAGCGGGGAGGGCACCTAGTCCCCGCCGCCGCCGGCGACCGCAAGGCTTTGCCTGGTCGCGCCCTCAGGCGGCGGCGAGGGAGTAGGAGGACGAAAGGGGGAGTCGGGGGCGACGGGATCTGGGGGCCTCCCAGCCGCCGCACGGGGGCGACTCGGCTGTCATTCGTGCCCTTCAGGAGGACCATGGATCCTGATTCAAGTTAATGTTTTCTTGAGAGCATATGTTTTTTGTTCAAGGCCAATAAATGGCAGATGAAAAGAAGAGATGACGCATCGGAATAGATCACGTCGAAAAGATGATCAAGAGTCGAAAGATTTGATCTACACGAAGCCTCTCTTCATCAGTCTTTTGTCACAAGCGAGAGGCAGAGAAATGTTGCACAAGAAGAATCTGATTCGCCATTGCGACGGGCCTCACTTGGAGTTAAAGAGACATGATGCAACTGTCAAATGGGATCAGACACATCCACATCACAGGAAGAAGAAACAAGAACACTTTCTCTACTCTCATCCATGATCGACGATTTCATTGACACAAACAACACATTCTTGCACCTTCAACAATTTGGAGTCGATGAAAATTTTCCTAGGAAACATGGCGCCAAAAATGATAATCAAACTTCGCAGGGATTACACTTGTCAGAAATCCTCTGAACTAGTAAATGACAAATGAGACCCAACGCCCCTTCTTGCTCTGTTTCACAAAAAGAACCTGATTCGACGTTGCGACGGGCCTCGCTGGAGCCAGAGAGACATGATGCAATTGTCAAATGGGACTGGACACATCCACATCACATGAATAAGAAAGAAGAACAATTTTCTGCTCACATCCAAGATGAAAAATTTCATCAACCCAAACGACAAAATTGTCGAGGCTCTTTGATTCATAGGACCCCGATAACGCAGAAACGGGGGATGGGAGATTTGCAATTTAGGCCCCGTTTGGAAGAAAGGAAAGACAGAGACATTTTGGAGGATAGGAGTCAATATAAATTTTTCCTAGAAAATTCTACAGGGATTGCAGTTCACATGAATCCTCTGAACCAGATGAGGTCAACGCCCCTTGATCTGTTTCAGTGTGGATGGACTCTTCCTGACAACAAAGCTGATGAATCTTGTCAGATGTAGGAGTTCTGCACCAAGCCTTTTTTTTTTGCTAAATGGTGAGAGAGATGGATCTGTGCACATCATCAGTAAGCTAGATTTTTGTGAATCGTTGCATCGTCGGCCTTTCTGTTCCAATTAACTGTGTTTGCCCGAATATATTTGGTATAATTATTAGGTAGTGAGAATGTAATATTTCTCTATCAGAATCCTGACACCGTAGATCCTGATTTGAGTTATAATATCTTTGGAGAATATGTTTTTCGTATCGATGAACTGGAGACAAAAATCGAAAAGATTGGATAATGTACGAAGGATTTCGTCATCGGTCTTTTCTTGCAAAGTTGGAGGCCGAGAAATGCCGAACAAGAAGAATCCGATTCGCCATTGCGACAGGCCTCGCTCAGCTAGAGAGGCATGATGCAATGTCAAATTGGGCTAGACACATCCACATCACTGGAAGATGACACAACAACAACACAAACGACGACAAAATTCGAGGGCCTATTTGGCTTACAAAATTGCAGGACAAACTACACATGGAAATAGGTAAAACATAGACTGCAAAACAAAAAAAAATCAGCTTGAGTCCAGCAGGATTGAAACCATGTTTGATTATACACTAGGAAGAACATGGAAACGACAGATATTTCCTTACAAAAAGTGGCGCGAATCTTTTTCATTTACCTGCAGGACTGAACTAGATTCGAGCTTCGTGCAAGAATCTTTCTACTCCTGCTCTTTGTGATCTTTCTGGGTACTTGCGGTTCGATTTAAACCATGTTAGTCCGAAAATCTGAATATGGTTAGAATGTAGTAAGTCTTATTATTCGGAAGGCACCGTGGATCCTGATTCAAGTTAATGTTTTCCTGAGAGCATATGTTTTTGGGGTTCAAGGTTGATAGGTAATGACAGCTGAAAAGAGGAGATGACGCATCGGAATAGGTTCTGTCAAAGAAGATGATAAAAGTGGATCGATTTGGACGTTGCATTTCTTCATCAGTCTTTTCTTTTAAGTGAGAAGGCGGTGAAAGATTGCACAGGAAGAATCTGATTCACCATTGCGACGGGTCTCACTCGGAGTCAAAGTGACATGATGCAATGTCAAATGGTACTAGACAAATCCACATCATTGGAAGAAGAAACAAGAACGGTTTCTCTACTCTCATCCAAGATCCACAATTTCATCGACACAAACAACACATTCTTGCACCTTCAACAAGTATGAAAATTTTCCTAGGAAACACCATGCCAAAAAAAAGAAGAAAAAAAATCAAACTTTGTGTTGCAGGGATTACACTTATCAAAGATCCTCTGAACCAAATGGCAAATGAGAGCCAACGCCCCTTCTTGCTCTGTTTTGGTGTTGATGGCCCGACATGGTTTTTGTTAACAAAGCTGAACCTTTTCACACACAAAATAAATATGTGGGTGGAGAAAATGTGGCCTAAAAGAACCCGATTCGTCGTTGCGCTGCGCCTCACTAGACATGATGCAATTGCCAAATGGGACTGAGGCATCCACATCACAGATCCAATATTTCATCAACACAAACAGCAAAGTTGTCGAGGATCTTCGATTAGCAGGAATTCCGAAAAACGCAGAAATGGGGAAAACTTCACAGTTTAGCGTCAACTCAGATCCAGCAAGGACTAAAACTGTTTGCACCTTTCTTCGAGAGGTTGGAGTCGATGGGAATTTTCCTGTGAAACATAGCGTAGCGCCGACCAACGATTTCCCTATGAAATTTTCAGGGAATTGTGTGGGGATTACAGGTGCCAAAAATCCTCTGTTTCAGTGTGGATGGATGGACTCTGCCTCACATTTTCCACTCACATGCTTTTGTCAACAAAGCTGCTGAATCTTTTCAGATGTCACAAAGCTGGATCTGTGTAAACTGAATCACAAACCACTCATGTGCACATCATGAGTAAGAACCAAGAACAAGAGGACAAAGACGCCAATGGTGATTTATCTGTACACATGTCCACATTAGCAGCGGTAGCACTCATCGGTTGTTAGCATCAGTGCATCACAAGCATGTGATAGCCACGGCAACATCCAACATCAATCAACTAATCTATCAACAATTCCATGGCATCCACTCAACAATTCTCCGGCAGCAGCTACAACTTGGAGCCGAATCACAGCTCCGGCGAGCAATTACTCGGCCATGGCGCTCGGCGGCGGCGGCAGTTAGGATCTGAGCTCACCTGGGAGCCATGGAGATGGAGATGTCGGTGGGGACGCGGAACTTGTCGGCCCAGTCCTGCGCCTCCAGGAACAGCTTGGACACCTTGGCGGCCACCCACGACATCTCCGGCCGCGCCGCGGGGTCCTTGGACACGCACTGCAGCGCCAGCGTGGTGAGCGCCTCCGCGGCATCGATGGGGAACGAGTCCTTGAGCCGCCGGTCCACCCACTGCCGCATCCCCTCCCCGCCGCCGGTCGCCGACGCGGCGGAGGCGCTCTCGATCAGCGACGTGCGCTCGTAGTCCCCGGTCGCCTTGTTGAACTCGTACCGCACCGGCTCCTGCCCGGACACCAGCTCCAGCAGCAGCACGCCCAGCGCGAACACGTCCGACCGCCGCGTCGGCGACCCGCCCGCGGTCAGCTCCGGCGCCATGTACCCGCGCGTGCCCTCGATCCGCCTCCCGCGGCTCCCCGTGCGCCGCTGCCTCGCCTCCTTGCCGTCCCCGGATTCGTCGTCCGGGAGCTCCCCGGCGAGGTCCGCGGACCCGAAGTGCGCGAGCTTGGCCCGGAGGAGCGCCCCCTGGCCGCACACGAGGACGGAGGAGGAGGAGAGGCGGTTGTGCACGGTCCCGGCCTGTAGGTGCACGTAGCTGAGCGCGTCGCAGGCGTCGGCGGCGAGCCGGAGCCGGGAGTGCCAGGAGGCGAGCGGCGTGAAGGACGGGTTGTTGGCGCCGCGGAGGAGCGAGGAGAGCGGCGCGGCGCCCGGGACGAGCTCGTAGGCGAGGAAGAGGGTGCCGTCGGGGGAGGCCGCGGCGCCGTAGAGCCGCGCGATGGCGGCGTGGTGGCAGTGGCCGAGGACCGCGAGCCGCGCGGACACCTCGGCCGGGTCCCGGCGCAGCGCGCGGCGGAAGACGGCGGCCGGGTGGCCCCGGAGCGCGCACCGGAACGAGTTGGTCGACGACCCCGGTGCGAGGCGGTGCGCGGGCGAGAAGTTCTTGGTGGCGGCGGCGAGCTCGGCGAAGGTGAGGAGGAGCGGGAGGTCCGGGAGCGAGTCCTTGAGCGCCTGCAGGGAGGAGGCCGCGGAGGAGGAGGAGGTGGAGAGCGCCGCCGCGGAGGAGGTGGAGTAGGAGGTCGGGCCCGGGTGGCTGCCGTTGGTGTTCGCACGGGGCGAGCGGCGGCCGTGGGCGGTCGCCGTGGTCGGGGTGGTGGCGGGGGAGCGGGCCATGGAGGTGGCCGTGGCGCTCTTGGTCTTGCACATCTGATGCCTGCGGACGCCAACCATCGGCGACCAGAGATTAGAGAAGCTCGTCGGACTTTCTTTCTTGCCGACCCAATTTGCTGGCGTAATAAAGGTTCCGCCTTTGGTTGTTTTTTCTTCTTCGTCTATCGCTGTACCTCGCCGAGTTGTTGCCTGGAGAGGAGGAAGACGGCTGGTCGACCGGTCAAATGCAAGTCAAACACCCGTTGCATTTTGAATTGTTATGTGCACGAAATATTCTTGTTTTCAGCTGTTTATCGGTTTTACATTGGGAGCCAAAGGGATGCACAATGGGGTGTAAGTTTGTTGGAATGAAAATGTTATCTTTCACCTCTTGGTCGCCTGTCGTTTGATAACCGTCGACAAACCTAGGGTTCGATGTTTCCTCCCTAATCATGGGGAAGAAATGCTCAACCACCATATTGATCTCAAGACGTAGAGGATGTGTGAGGAGAAACTTGGAGCGGCGAGGAAAAAGAGGAGGGGGCAAATCGGATGCGTGACAAGGGATGAAGTCGGCCTTTTTGTATGTGATGGTGAGCACCAACCAAAATGATAATCCCTCCATAACCGGTAATTGCCTTTGGCTCCTAGGTGCATATGCACTCATTGTCGAAATACACATTTTGAAAAGTTGAAAAATTCGGAACAAAAATCACGCGTGTATATCCGGACATTTTATGTGCGTGCACAAGGTTTCAGTGAAAAACGACGTTTTTTGTGGCTTGTGTAAAAAAGACAATTTCTGATGCTTCATTCTAACTATTCACGAGGCATTTCTTTATCTTTTTTACACAAGCCACAAAAAACGTTGTTTTCCGTCGAAACCTTGTGAACGCACATAAAATGTCCGGATATACACGTGGGATTTTTGTTCCAAAATTTTCAACTTTTCGAAATGTGTATTTCGACAATGGGTGCATATGCACCTAGGAGCCAAAACGCCGCTCTCATCCATAACTCCTTATAAGATCTTTTTAGATTACCCCGCAAACAAAAGAAGAAGATGTTTTTAGATACCATGACAGCGTAAAAAAGTCTTATATTAAGTTACACACATTAGCTAAAAATGTCAGTCGACTGACTTCGCTTTGGGATCAGCCAAACCGAAAGGAAGGAA
>NC_041391.1:704335592-704471877 GCF_002162155.2 Triticum dicoccoides | reverse complement strand
CGGAAGAACGGTGGTGGTGCAAGTTCGCCGGAGAGAAAAACTAGTGATCGTCGGGGCTAGAGGGATGGCCCGGGGAGGGGGGGGGGGTGCGATGAGACTGCCGCTGGCCGCGGGTTGGTGGTGGTAGGCGGTACAGCCGATCGGCTAGAGGAAGAAGAAAGGTTGCCCACCATTCGATCTGCATGGACAGCTCCAAACGATGGACTGATCCAATTTTAAAACTCTACTCCTATATAATATAGTCATTCCCTAAGTTACAACGGGAGTAATAAACGGAGAAGTGAAAGTTTTAGTTTTCAATGACAGTAGGAACTTGTTTTATGGTTAGGTCGACTTTTGCAGTAAAAAAGTATAGTAAGTTCAGTTTGCAGAGACAGTAACTAGCTATAGTGTTGATGCCTAATTAATCACTCGTGTCCCTAACTTCAGGTCTTCAGCCGGCCTTTGTTAGTTCCAGAAGCATATCCATGTTGGATCGGTGTGGAGTTTTACCACTCTACTGCATTGCAGTTGCACGGCAGGTATTTCTGTACCTGATAAGTCAACGACGAGCAGCCCGGTGGAGTAGGAGAAGTGGACACTTTGGTTGACCCCAAGTTATTAACTAATCAACGCACGGTGTGATTGCTAAGCGGATGAGAACATTTTTTGAGTTTTCATTCTGGGCGTGAGGAAGAGAGCAAACTTTAATCAATCTCGTGTCGTGGGTGGCGGCTAGCGCTGCTGCAGGGACGGCGACGCGACTGCAAACTAATGGTCTGTTTGATTCATGACTAACTTTGCCACAACTAAGCTTCGGCAAAGTGTGTTTGCCCCAAAAAATGTGGCTAACAAAATGGTCATCACAAGTGTGGTAAAATTTAGTAAGAAGTTGATTTTATGACGTGTGGACCATGTAGCTAGAAAAGTGTGGCAAGCTACAAGTGTGACAATGAACCAAACACATGCCTAAGATATTATGACATGACTAAGCTTAGGCGTGGCAACCTTAGGCTGCAAACCAAACATCTATTTACACGTGCAAGCATCCTACCTGTGGGGCCGTCACAACGAAATCCAATTTGCCAAACAGCAAAGTTAAGAAGAAAAAAAGGCTCGCCGACCAGAATCATCTATGCATGTCCGGCTGGATTTAATTGTCGCCTGTGAATCGTGCCAACTTTGGCGTAGTGCATAGCACTGCTCTAGACCCTCGGAGTCCAAGACCGGGCGGCTCGTGTTTGGCGGAGTGTTGAAGTGACATGACACAATTCCGTCAGGCATCGCGGTAGATCTGGGCATCAGATGTTTTTTTTTATTAATGTTAGAGGGTGAACGCGGGATCGCCGTCGATTCTAGGCATGATAGACAAGACATGGGTGTGTCACCACTAGCCGGCGAGACGACGATGACGATGACGGGCGGCTGAATGGACTGGAGGGAACAAACTTAATTTTTTTTTCCTTTTGAATGAACAGAAAGGAAACAAAGTTAGTTAATATTACGTTGGTGGCGGCTAGTGCAGCTGGGGACAGCGACGTGACTGCTAATGCACACGCACACGTATTAGCCTGTCTAGCTGTCACGACGAAAAATCGATTCGACGACGCCAAATGCAAAATTAGGCGGAAACGCGTGCCGGTGCGACCGCTCAACGGGACACAGGACAAAAGAACGGTTGGAGCGACGAGAGAGACGTGACTGCAGATAGATATATATCCACATGCGTACGCACGCACGCGCGTGCGTTGCCTTGCTAGCAGCCATCACAGGTTCACAACGACGATCAAGCCCCACAATGACTACTCCGAACGAAAGTGAAAACAACACTAGCACGATTACGTAATTTATTATATTAATACACCATCCATTGCTAAAATGTAACACGTTCCACATTTCGGTAGTTCAATTTTCTTACACAATTATTAGAAACAGAGGTAGTAGCACGTTGATGTATTCCCTCGTAATCGGTCCGACTACGGTCGTCTCCAACGCTGACCCGCAAACCAGACACCGCATCCGCCTGCGGACAGCAGGAGGGGGCAATCCACGAACATGGACGCGAAAGTCAGCCATCCAACGCTATCCACATACATTTCAAACCGCTTTTCAATTAACCGGACGAAATTCACGACGGAATTCATCAAAATTTGAATAAAAAACAATGCAAATCATCCGGACATAGCATAAAAATAAGCGTATCAAGACCGATCGGCGGATTGATATGGAACTGCATTGGATGTCAAAACACGCCCGGACCGCCTGGTTCGAATGGATGCGGATGGTTTGAAGGTTCACCTTTGTAGATACCCTAACAACAATAATATGGTTAAGTAGGAATATGGATGTATCTGGCCGACATGACCATGCCGTCAGAGTATAAATACAAGCGCACATGCTTAATCATTTGTTTACTACTCTCTCCGTCTCAGAATAAGTGTCTCAACCTTAGTACTCCACCCGTTTCTATTTACTCTGCATATTAGGTTTGACTGAAGTCAAACTTCATACACTAAAAATATGTAAAGGTTGACCAAGTTTATATAAAAATATGTAAACATTTATTTAAAAAATCAAAATGATGTGAAAGTATATTCAATAATGAATCTAATGGTATTGAATTTATATTATATATGTTAATATTTTTGTTTATAAACTTTGTCAAAGTTTACAAAACTTGGCTTTGATCAACACGGAGTAAATAAAAACGAAGAGAGTACAACTTTGTATTAAGCTAGTATAAAATTGAGACACTTACCCCGCAAAAATAAAATAAAATAAAATTGAGACACTTATTTTGATACAAAGGGAATATATATAATAGATCAAGCTATGCATGCACAGTAGTAACTTCTTAGCTGCTTACCTGTTCCTCCTACAGGTTCCAAACTGCTGCAACTATTGGCATCATGCACCGTTGAACTCCTGAGTCAAACAAAATGGCTGAATCCATTGACCAGGTATATTTGTTAGTTACGGTATACGGTGCGCATGAACAGCGGTCAGTTGAGTGACTTGTGTATATAATACTAGCAATAATTTAGCAGATAATTAATCGCGTGATCTTCTTCTTTTTCTATGCAATAGATATATAATATGGTCAATGAGAATGTCTGCCAGTGCGAACGCTAAACAAGGAAACGATATAATCTTGGACAGCGACGTGACTCCAACCGGGCAAATATCCATCCAATGGTCCAATACGTATGCGCGTGCGTTGCTGATTCCTCCTGCCTGCCGATCACAACGGAGAAAAACCTCACGACGCCTACGAAAGCAAAACAAAAATACACGATAGAAGAGGCTACTTTAATTGCGTTTATCGACGAGGAAGCCAAGATTAGACCGGCTGCATGCATAAAAAATAAATCGAATCAGAGAACACTTCAGCTTGAAATCTCCCTTCCTATTCTCGCCAAAAAAAAAAAAATCTCCCTTCCTATTTGTACTCAGGTCAGTTGTAGGCCCAGATCAGCTGCATGCATAAAAATTTGAGCTTAGATCAGCCACATTTTGTCCAAAAGAAAAGAAGAAACAAACGAAAGCAATGTTTTCTATAAACAAACCGAAGGAGATATAACTTATTTTTTGAGGAAAAGATGGACTCCCTCTAATCTGTATTACTGCTTCAATACAACTTTGTACTCCCTCCGTTCCACAATGTAGCGCATATAGATTTTTCTAGAAGTCAAACTTTATAAACTTTGACCAAGTTTGTAGAGAAAATCATATACATCTAGAATACCAAATACGTGTGCTTAGATACATCACAACACATACTTTCATATTATATACATTTGGTATTGTAGATATAAATAGTTTTCTCTATAAACTTGGTCAAAGTTTATAAAGTTTGACTTTGTAGAAAATCTATATGCGCTACATTATGGAACGGAGGGAGTATTAAAGTAGTACTACTAAAGCAGCATCAATCAATTTGCATAGGAAGGAGTAACTTCTTTCTGGTCGCAAAAAAAGAGTAACTTCTTTCTTTCTTTCTACACACCACACTCTTGTTAATCAAGGCCCGGCCTATTTCAAGCCCCCCAAAAAAGACCAGGCTCTATGGGGGAGTGGCTTCCATTTCTGCGTTGACTAGCTTGTACTCTCACCATCCCACAATATAAAACGTTTTTGTAAGCTAAACAACTTGCAAAAACGTCTTATATTATAGGAGAGCGCTGCCACACAACCAACGTTCTGGACGATTTGCAGACGATGCAATGCATCAAGCCGTAGATGCATAGAGCAAAGGTGAACTACACGTTCAATTCTTCAATCGTCCAGACTTCGGCCAACATTTGTCGTGTGAAAAGTAATTTCAATTATGGGAAGGAGGGAGTACTTCCTTTCTCCGAAAAGACACGAAAAAAGTAGAAAGCACGCCTCACATCTAAATATCATTAGTAAATTTGTTACCTTAATCTTATCTTAACGGGGTAAAAAATGCCAGGAAAGCTGGTAACGGGTATCCATTGTCATGTTGACTTGAGACTCAGCGAGCCACATGGAGAATAGCCGATGTAACAGGGTAGGTGAGAGATGCACAATGGTTGTAGGCAATAACAAAATTCATACAAAAACAAAACGGTGAATATGTTATTCATTTTCGCATAGGAGGGTCTTGCTCCTTATGATAGACTTAGGTGTTACACAACGATATGAACTCGTAAGTTCTCCAGTAGATCAATACCCGAGAGTCTCTTGGTTACTAATTGGTCCTCGAGCAATTCGTAGGCTACAAGAGATTTAAACAAATGATGCATTTAAAAATGTTTTTATTTTTAAAAAGATACATGATACATCCATTTTGCATCATGTTTCCACACTGTTATTTATAATGTTTTTATGCATAATAATGCTTTTTGAGTAATTCTAGTGCCTTTTCTCTCATAATACGCAAGGTTTACACAAAGAGGAAGAATACCGCAGCTAGAATTCTGGACCTGGAAAAGCTACGTCAGAGTTACCTATTCTACACAACTCCAAATGAGCAAAAAGTTTACGGAGAATTATTTTGGAATAAATGAGAAAATATGGGAGCAAATAACTATCGAAGGAGGCCCACTAGGTGGCCACAACCCACTTGGGCGTGCCTGGTGCGCCCAGGTGGGTTGTGCCCTCCTCGGCCCACCTCCGGTGCCCCTCTTCTGGTATATTAGTCATTTTGACCTAGAAAAAAAAAATAAGGAGAGGACTGTCGGGACGAAGCGCCGCCATCTCGAGGCGGAACTTGGGCAGGAGCACTTTTGCCCTCCGGCGGAGCGATTCCGCCGGGGGAACTTCCCTCCTGGAGGGGGAAATCATCGTCATCGTCATCACCAACAACCCTCTCATCTTTGGGAGGCCAATCTTCATCAACATCTTCACCAGCACCATCTCATCTCAAACCCTAGTTCATCTCTTGTATTCAATCTTTATATCGGAACCTCATATTGGTACCTGTGGGTGACTAGTAGTGTTGATTACATATTGTAGTTGATCACTATATGGTTTATTTGGTGGAAGGCTTTATGTTCAGATCCATTTTGCTATTTAATACCCCTCTGATTTTGAGCTTGATTATTATTTGTGAGTAGTTACTTTTGTTCTTGAGGTCACGGGAGAAATCTCGTTGCAAGTAATCATGTGAACTTGATATGTGTTCGATATTTTGATGATATGTATGTTGTGATTCCCTTAGTGGTGTCATGTGAACGTCGACTACATGGCGCTTCACCATCTTTGGGCCTAAGGGAATGCATTGTGGAGTAGTTATTAGATGATGGGTTGCTAGAGTGACAGAAGCTTAAACCCTAGTTTATGTGCTACTTCATAAGGGACCGATTTGGATCCAAATGTTTAATGCTATGGTTAGATTTTATCTTAATACTTTTCTCGTAGTTGTGAATGCTTGCGAGGGGGTTAATCATAAGTGGGAGGTTTGTTCAAGTATGAACAACACCCAAGCACCGGGCCACCCACATATCAAATTATCAAAGTAGCGAACACGAATCAAATCAACATGATGAAAGTGACTAGATGAAATTCCCATGTGCCCTCAAGAACGCTTTGCTTATTATAAGAAACCATTTTGGACTATCCTTTGCCTCAAAAGGATTGGGCTACCTTGTTGCATATTATCTACCGTTACCTTTACTTGCTCGTTACAAATTACCTTGCTATCAAACTATCTTTTACCGACAATTTCAGTGCTTGCAGAAATTATCTTGTTAAAAACCACTTGTCATTTCCTTCTGCTCCTCGTTGGGTTCGACACTCTTACTTATCGAAAGGACTACGATTGACCCCCTATACTTGTGGGTGATCAATAAACTTTAATTCATCAAACTCTTCACTTAGATGTTGCACCAAATCAACATAAAATTCATCAATACAACATTCCTAACCACTAACTTACACCAGTCATGAGAGATTACACTACCTTACTACTCGTAGCCCCTGTTCCACCCATCTTTGTCGTCACGAACCAATCTAGGTTGCTAATTCTACAAGACTTCTAGAGAATGTGGTGTATAGCACGACCGAAGCATGCATAATAGGGGGAGGCACAACAATGATGTGAATCAGTATATGCATAATGTAGTTATAGTTCTTCATCGATTATTCCCAATGGCTTCTATGCCTATATCTACAAAATTCAAATCTCTAGTGCACATAGACATGGAACATAATGCAAGAAAATGGGATTCTAAGACAGAAGTGAGCTGAGAATTGAGTTGTTCCTTAGGAAAGCTTTGCTGCTTATATATAAAAGAGTTGTGTAGTAGATAATAGCTTGAAGTCACGTCCTTTTGTAGGTGCAATAGCTAAGAATCCTTTGGTTATGAGCTTGGTCCTATGGTTGGTCAACCAATGTAAGAGCTCTATGGATCTGCTAGAAAGATGATAAATTTTCGTAGCCTTTTCTTCTGGAAAGGAATAATTTCATTGATCTTTTAACCTCTTTAGTGACCCACCTAGCCAACAAACAATCCATCATTACAAAATTCATAAAAAATAAAGCCAATCAGCCAACAAATCATCATCAAAGAGAGAACACGAGCTAACTAAAACCAACCTATAGTAACTTATCATGCGACGATCACTATAATGCTAATTGGAAGTCGCTTGAAGGGCTCCATTCATAGTTTGGTAGCTCATTCTTATGTTTTTTGGCAGCTAAGAGCACCACCAGACATAAATTAAAACATGAAGTTATTTAAAAGAAACAACAACATCCATTGCAAAGAACACACTATTTGCAACAAGTATGCACTAAGACGGAACAAGGTAATTGATGAAAGCTTTGAAGCTAGGAACCCAAGTCTTTTAAAAACAAAGGAAAACCCTTTTTTTCTTTTTCATTAATTAAGAAGATAGTTTCCCAGTTATTTATGGAAAATGGGGCAAAAACTGATACAAGAAGGGCAAAGCCCTCTAGAAATCACGACGCAACCAGAGCTACGCCCACAATCACCAACAACATGGCAAACATAACAAAAGATTACTCAAAAAGATAAGAAACACAGGAGCAAAAAACACAACCTGGAGACAAACATCTTGTAGGGGATGTCACAATTTCAAAGGCAGCACTAATCACCTAGTTGTCATTCTTGACCTTCCTATAATTGACAAGGAGACTTAAACCTGGTAATTGAAGGCATGACAAGGAGACCTTCGATTAGCTCGATGAATTCAAGAAAATTGGCATCACACCCACTAGTACAGAACCCCTCATTAGCGGTGTTCGGAGGAGCCAACTAGCAGCCTCCGGAGGAAATGGTTTGTCGAATCTTTGAGAAACCAGATGTGATAATCCGGTTGACATGTCTAATACACGTATATTGGTTCCTCGCAAGAAAAATAAAATAAAATAATACATGTATATTGGAAACGTCAAACGGTTTGGCATGTCTTTAAGAAACCAAATGTGGTAATCTGGTTGACATGTCTAATACACGTATATTGGAAACGTCAAACGATTTGGCGCCACACGACCTATTTTCCTTTAGGATTTTATTTTATGTCATTTTTTGTGACAGAAAAAATAAAAAATGAGACAATGTGACAATTTTATACATGGGAGTGAAAATGGACGTGTGAATAAACAACGCCACTGATAATAGACTACTAGATCGTTTGAACCAAACACTCCCACTATATATCCACCTAGTGGGCCAAATGATGCTATTTCGTTAGAAAGCAGTAGCATGTGGAATTGGAGAACGCGGGACATTGTGAAGTAAGCTTGTAGCGTGAATGTTAGCATAAACGCTACTGGTAACATTTTCGAAAATAAATAAAAATAAAATTCATATCTCACAATCAATAGCATATCAGATCATTTTTTTCACATAGTACAACATGTTTAACACAATTAACTACCACATAGAACCTACACGTAGCTAGATTTAGTGCCCTAATTTTGATGCCATGGCATCATTATGAGCTTAAATGCCATATTTGCAGTCCCAAATGGTGGCATGGGAGCATTTTTAATCCAAAAGGCCTCATTATACTGTAATCTCCTATGAAAGTAATGTGACATTGATTACTTAACTAGTTAACAGAGTACTAGTTAGCAATGTCGTCCGAATCTGGTGGTGGTGGTATCCTTGGCGACATTAGCTCCAAGATATATCGATGACATTTGGAATCTAGTGTCTGCCCAACCAGAGAACGATGGGTCTACCGAAAAGAAACTGCAAGCCTTCTATTCCTGGTTGCTGCCCCTGGCTTAAAGTGTGTAGAGCAAAATTGGCAAGCCCGACAGAATAACAAGGGGAGCTACAACAACTATGTGAATCAGTGTATGCATGTTATAGTTCTAGTTAGACATCGGTAATTCCCAATGCCTTCTATGCCTATATCCACCAAATTGAAATCTCTAGTGCACATAGACATATCACATAATGCATGAAACCTCTAAGACGAAAGCAAACTGAGAATTGAGTTATACCGTAGGAAAGCCTTGTTGCTTATAAAAGAGTTCGTGTGTCAGACAGTAGCTTGAAGTCACGTCCTTTTCTATGTTCAACATCTAAGAATCATTTCTTTATGACAATGGTCCTATGGTTGGTCAACCAGTGCGAGAGCTCCATTGATCTTTTAGATGAATGATGAATTTCTATAGCCTATATTTTCAGAAAGAAATAATTGCATTGCTCTTTTAACCTCTATATCAAGATGACCCATCTAGCCAACAAACAATTCATCATTTACTAGATTATATCATGCAACCATCCCATCAATACTAATTTGTGAGTCCCTTGAAAGATTTCATTTAAATATAGGCAGCTCATGCTTCTGCTTGTAGTAATGTGTGACATTTGTTCATGCACTTGTAGGTTCCTATAATATTGATTTATTATTAAAAAATAAAAATAAAAATAAATTATTCATATTTCGCATAGGAATGTCTTGCTCCTTATGATAAATGTAGGTATCCCATGCTTACGTTTGATGTTATGTGCGTCAGTAATGATGCACTTATCTTTGTAGTTAAGAGCACCCACCGGTCGTAAATTGACGCATGCATTTGTTTGGGAAAAAACAAAAGCAAACCAGATTGAACTTCCATACTAAGCTAGAGCAACATGATTACATGGGAAACAACTTGCATACTTATCTACCCTCTTATTAACGTCAAATTGTTGGACATCAAGAACTAGTAGATAGACGATGTTTATCACAAAGAACATGCTATTTGCACAAACTATGCACTAAGCTAGAACAAGGTAATTGATGAAAGCTTCCGAAGTAGGAGCCCAAGTTTTCATGTTGTCGCGTGTGGCCAGTTCATCGTCCTCGACCAGGAACACCGGAGCGCAGGTCATTCCAACAAAAGAATATTGCAACTAGGTCCCTACCAGGTATCTTGACAAAAACATTATTGTCTTTCAGTATATGACTCTATGTCGTGGATTATGAAGGCAACAAACACATGTTTTGGGACCATGTAGTGTAGTCTTTACCCTCTCGTGGATCGGACTTTGACTTGCACATAATCATGCACATCAAATACCTAAAATTGATTAGTGGTTAGATGTGCAGTATGCTTAGGGAATGGCCTTTGGCTCACCCATGTAGTGGTGACCATATATGCGTCGACGCAGGGGATGTGATGTAGCCAAGCGATCTATGCATTAGGAAATAAATTGGCACTACCATAGCATGGTCCGCCTTATCACCAAGAATTAAACACGAAGCAACAAATTATGAAAGAAATGTTGCTCAGCAAAATATGAATTAAACGACGGGGATGTGAAGTCGTTTTCTTTTTCTTTTGAGCTTTGTAGTAATCATAGACTTTGTACTCTTTCCTTCTTCTACCATGACCGAATCCTATAGAAAGCCTGTTCCCTTCCCTTCCTGCCGTGTCAAATTAAAAGTTTGGAAATGCCTCGGGTAGTTCCGTCCGTCTTATTAAATCTCGAACGCACGGCTACAATGGCGATGATTTTAGATCTGATCTGACTTTTGGTCGTTGTTTAAGCCCGGTCAATCATCGTGGGTTCACTGCCTTCTCCAGTGGATTTTTTGTCCAAAAGGACACCCTGCCGAGATGAATTGACAAAAAAGACTACCTCTGGATCATTTTGACAAAAAGGACCCCCTCAGCGGTGGCGGCAGGCGCGGCAGGCGACACGTGGCACCTGCCGCCACGCCAGGAGGCGGCGGGCCCGGCCGCCACCGAAGGAGGCGGCCACACCAGCCGAACGGAATCCCCACTGTGCGTCGCGTCGCGACGGAACGGGGCGGGCCAGGTGGGCCCGGCCGCCACCGGGCGAGGCGGCCAGCCCTGGCGCGGTCGCTGCCTGGCCGACAGGCCCTGCTGCGTGCGGGCCCTGTCGTGGTTCTAAGTCTGACAGTATAGTAGGGGATGGGTATGGAGAGGCAAGGTCCTAGCTATGGAGAGGTTGTAAACACAAGAGATGTACGAGTTCAGGTCCTTCTCGGAGGAAGTAAAAGCCCTACGTCTCGGAGCCCGGAGGCGGTCGAGTGGATTATGTGTATATGAAGTACAGGGGTGCGAACCCTTCTGCCTGTGGAGGGGGGTGGCTTATATAGAGTGCGCTAGGACCCCTGCCAGCCCACGTAATGAAGGGTTTAAAGTACATTAAGTCTAGGGCGTTACTGGTAACGCCCCACATAAAGTGTCTTAACTACCATAAAGTCTACTTAATTACAGACCGTTGCAGTACAGAGTGCTTCTTGACCTTCTGGTGGTCGAGTGAGTCTTCATGGTCGAGTCCTTCAAGTCAGTCGAGTGGGTTCCTCGTAGGTCGACTGGAAGGTGATCTCTTCTAAGGGTGTCCTTGGGTAAGGTATCTAGATCAGGTCTATGACCCTACCCTAGGTATATGACTCCATCATTAGCCCCCGAATGGATTGAGGCTTGAGTGAGGAAGGAGTTGATGTTGTTTCCGACTGGCTTTTGCGTGCTGGTCCTGCGCTGTCTTGGACCAATAACTTCTTTGTCGATAGCTTAGCAACTTTTCTTTAGTCGACTTGATCCATTCTTTTCTTTCGTCGAGTGGTCTTTTGGACTTTGACAATTTCCGAGCGACGGATCGCAGGAAATCCCGCGTCTGACAGACCGATCTGCCGTTCGCGGATTCTACGGGATATGAAATTTGGGGAAGCGCGCGAAGCGGGGCGGACTGCGGCGCTCGGATGGGATAGGGCATAGACGCCTCGATTCTCGCGCCGCCTTTTTCGCCACGTACCGCGTCCGCGCGATTGTTTCGGGATGTGATTAGATCGACCGGGCCCACCTGTCATCCACTCGGAAGGGATCTTATAAATGCGCCCGGCGAGGGTTTTTGAACAGTGCCTCTGCATTCCCTCTCTGCTCTCCTCGTCTCCGCCCAACGCGCCCGCTCTCGCCTCCGCACAACCTCTCCTCGCGCGTCTCGCCGGCAGCCATGGTGAAGGAGAAGACGGCAGCGCTGGAACGCGCGAAGAAGGCGTCGGCGACGGAGAAGGCGAAGGGGAGATCCACCAGTCGCGGCGGGTCTTCGTCTAGATCTCATCTGCCGAACGGCTGGGTCCAGGGAGATTGGATCCGGTCGACCATCACGGAGAAGGATCTCCTCGACATGGCCAACGACGGTCTGATCCCTCACGGAGCCGCAAGGCTTCCGGGGAAAGAGTGGCAGCCCCAGCCGGAAGAGGGTGAGTGCGTGCTTCTGGCTACCCACGTCGACCGCGGATTTTCTTTGCCACCGAGTGTTTTCTTCTGTGGTTTCTTGAACTTCTTTGGAGCGCAACTCCACCACTTCACCCCGAATTCTATCGCCTATCTTGCCGCGTTTGTGTCCATGTGTGAGAATTTTCTGGGTTGCCGACCGCACTGGGGCTTGTTCAAGCACATATTCACGTGTCGCTCTCTGACCGTGAGGAAGGCGAGTCCAGACGACGACAAGACCAAGGTTGTCCAGATGTGTGGAGGTCTGGGGATCCAGATGAGGAACAAGAGTACCTTCCCAACCATGTCGTTTCCCGAGTCAGTCAGAGGCTGGCAGTCGACCTGGTTCTATTGCCAGAATGAGCCGACGCCGGGGCAGTCGAGTGGACTCCCTCAGTTTACCATGGACCGAGTCAACAAGCCCTCCTCTCTGAAGGTGATACCGGAAGAGAAAGCCGACGTGAAGATGCTGATGGAGCGCGTAGTTCAGTTGGTTCGGGAGGGAGTGACGGGTATGGATCTCCTGGAGGTTTTTCTTAGGCGACGTATCCAGCCTCTTCAGTTCCGGAGCCATTGCATGTGGTTGTACCGTGGGACTGAAGATGAGACTCGGATCAATTCAGAAGCAGTCGACGATGCCACTCTGGAAAGGTGGATGGCCGCTGTCACTGGGAACAAGCATAACCCTCGTGGAGCCAGAAGGATTCCTCCACCCGACCACCGCAGCATTCCAGACAAGGTATGCTGCACTTCCCATTGTATTCTTGCTATATTTATTTCTGTTTTCTCCGCAAATTGGCCGATTGATCTTTGTCTTGATGTCTATCAGGCCCTCACCAAGCTGTACTCGATGCCCAATGGAGCACATGCTCCGACTGAAGAGGGAGAAGCGAGCGGGGGCGAGAGCCAGGAGGAGTGGGACTCGGATGCCGCTGAGGATGATGATGATGATGATGACGATGAGGATGACGAAGAAGAGGAGGAGGAGGAGGTCGCTCCACCGCGTTCGGAAAGGCGGTCGAAGCTTGCCCATGACCCTGTGACTGAACGTGGCAAAGGGGTTGCGACTGTCGCGCAGTCGACCAAGCGCCCTCGGACCACTTCTCTGGTGCCGACTGAAAAGGCGCCGAAGCAGTCCAGGATGGCCCCGTCAAAGCCGACCAAGCTCCTGCCGAAGATGAAGGTGTCCATCCCCACCATATCAGGGTAAACATGCTGCTTAAGTCTTCTTGTTTTGTGCGAGCTTTATCTCTGGTTGACACTTGAGTTAGTCGACTGATTCTTTGGAATTGCAGTGCTGCTACTTCTGAGACCTCAGCTAGGGCTGACGACCATGAGATGGAGGACGCAGCAACCTCAAACCCTGGTACTATACTCTTAATTCCGTTTTTAGTCGATTGACTCTTCGTCCCTAATTCTGATTCTTTTCTGTAGTCTCATCCAATGTCGTTATCACTCTTCCTGATGATGATGACGATGAGGAACCGCTGAAGCACAGGAGGAGCAGGAAAGCGTCTGCCGGCAGGGTGGCACAGGATGTGACGGCGCCCGAGACTCTGGTCGCGGAGGAGGAGAACACCACTCGACACACCGTGTCTTTTGCGGTGCCGTTGACGAGTGCTCATCCTGCTTCGTCGAGCGCCGCACAACCTTCTCTCTTCACGACGCACCACGTCCCAGAGGACCAAGCCAGTGCTGCAAAGGAAGCGATATGCCAAGCAGGGGTCATGATGGAGCAGGTGAAGGCCATCCGGGAAGCCAGTCAAGCAGCTTACGACGCCAGCTCCGCCCTTCAAAGCAATGTTCAGGTCAGTCGACCATCGCTTGTTCTGTTAGGATATGCTATCAAAAAACTTTTCTTTTCGGAATCCATAGCAGTCACCCACTGGGTGTGTCGATTGAAACTCCGTGTTAGCGGGGGCACGCTGAGTGCACCCGCTGGGTGTAGTCCCCAAGGCTAAGGTCGACTGCTGGCAGTCGGCCTTAGGCTTTATAAGTTCAGTCTTTCCGTCATTCGACTGAGGCGAATGGATTTCCCAAACTGGTGGGGGCACGCTGAGTGCACCCACTGGGTGTAGTCCCCGAGACTGTGGTCGACTGCTTGCAGTCGATTACAGTCTAAAGAATACGTCTTGTTTTTTTTTCGGGGTCGACTGGTCGACTCTGTCTTTAATATAACTAGTGGGGGCACGCTGAGTGCACCCACTGGGTGTAGTCCCCAAGACTACGGTCGAATGTTTGTATTCGGCTGTACTCTTAGAAACGCATGATTTTCTCTTATCCACTCGGAAGTGAATTATCCTTGATATTTTGTCGATTGGTTCTTCGCAGAAATCCTGTGACCTTGCGGCTCGTTATACCGAGCTGGAGAACAAGCACATTCAGCTCGAGCTGGATCTGAAGTTGGTTCAGGAGAATCTGACGAAGGCGAAGGAGGAGACCAAAGGTATGTTCGGTGAGACCTCGACGACTCCTTTTTCCCTTCATTTGTTTCAAAATCTGACCTTGCTGTAACTTGCAGGCAAGGTGAAGGAGGCCCAGAAGAAAAAAGATCTTGAGCTAGCTGAGAAGATCAAGCTTGCTGACGAGAAGTTAGCTTCAGTCACCAAGCTCGAAGAAGAAAATACTAATCTGAAAGCTGCTCTTGGGATTGCCAACAAGGAAGTCAGTCGACTGAAAACTGACAAAGCTGCCTTGACCGACAAGATCAGTCAGTTGACTGGGAAGAAAAATGATCTGGAGGCCTTCCTGAGTGGACTTGCCAAGAAGCTGTTCCTTTACGCTCGACAATCATTTTCAACAGTGATCTTTCCATTCGACCATTGCCTTGACTCGGTGATTGTCCTTGCAGAATTCTGCCAAAACTTTGAAGAGGAAACTAGTCGACTGGAACCGAACTTGGACCCCGTCAACTCTCTAGTGACCGATGAAGCTGCCATGAATGTGTTTCGCCTTGAGTCCCGCGTTGCCGCTGTTGTTGACTATCTTGCAAGGCTGAAGGTCGCCACTTCTCGCATCGACACCACGCTCTGGCCTAGGGAGACACTCCAGAATGACCTCGAGTCGCTGATGGCTCGACTAAACACAGTTCCTGGTCGAGTGCAGGAGTGGAAAAAGTCCTCTGCAAGGTGTGGCGCAGATGTTGCTCTGTGTCTGGCTCGAGTCCACTGCAAAGATGCGCGAGAAGATAGGTTGGCGGCTCTTCGGGTGGCCAACACCAAGAAGCACGACTTCAGGTCCTTCATGGAGACCTTCATCGCTGCCGCCACTCGGATTGCTGACGGAATTGATCTTGATGAGTTTGTTGCGCCTTCCAGCCCTCCACAGGAGGGGTAAAAAACTTCTTTGAGCTCGACCCTTTAAATTTGCCTCGGTATGCCGAGTGATTTTGTAACCGATAAACCTTAACAGGCTTAGCGCCTGGGCACTTTCGGTTCATTTAGGTATCGATCTGAACTTGGATTTGATGTTTGAATATGCTTGCTTTTTGTCCTGAAATGTCTTTTGCAGGTTTAAAGCAAGACGCTTATTGCAGTCGACTTATTCCTTAATTCACTTAGGCGAGCACTGGGCTGCGGCTAAGCCCCCGAGTGAGAGGTTTGCTCTTCACTCGGTAGGATTTTTATACCTTAGGCGAGCACTGGGCTGCAGCTAAGCCCCCGAGTGAGAGGTTTGATCTTCACTCGGTAGGATTTTTATACCTTAGGCGAGCACTGGGCTGCAGCTAAGCCCCCGAGTGAGAGGTTTGCTCTTCACTCGGTAGGATTTTTATACCTTAGGCGAGCACTGGGCTGCAGCTAAGCCCCCGAGTGAGAGGTTTGCTCTTCACTCGGTAGGATTTTTATACCTTAGGCGAGCACAGGGCTGCAGCTAAGCCTCCAAGTGAGAGGTTTGCTCTTCACTCGGTAGGATTTTTATACTTTAGGCGAGCACGGGGCTGCAGCTAAGCCCCCGAGTGAAAGGTTTGCCCTTCACTCGGTAGGATTTTTATACCTTAGGCGAGCACGGGGCTGCAGCTAAGCACCCGAGTGAGAGGTTTGCTCTTCACTCGGTAGGATTTTCACGTTGTACTTGTGGCGTAGCTCAGAGGAGAGGGTTGCAGTCGACCTGCACCTCGTCCTCCTTACGACCGCACATTGTACTTATGGCGTAGCTCAGAGGAGAGGGTCGCAGTCGACCTGCGCCTCGTCCTCCTTACGGCCGCACATTGTATTTGTTCTTAGGCGAGTGTTCAGACTGCAGCTAAGCCCCCGAGTGGGAGTCTGGCTCACCACTCGGTAGGATTTTATTTGAACTTAGGCGAGTACTTGGACTGCAGCTAAGCCTCCGAGTGGGAGTCTGGCTCACCACTCGGTAGGATTTTATTTGAACTTAGGCGAGTACTTAGACTGCAGCTAAGCCTCCGAGTGGGAGTTTGGCTCACCACTCGGTAGGATTTTCACGTTGTACTTGTGGCGTAGCTCAGAGGAGAGGGTTGCAGTCGACCTGCACCTCGTCCTCCTTACGACCGCACATTGTACTTATGGCGTAGCTCAGAGGAGAGGGTCGCAGTCAACCTGCGCCTCGTCCTCCTTACGGCCGCACATTGTATTTGTTCTTAGGCGAGTGTTCAGACTGCAGCTAAGCCCCCGAGTGGGAGTCTGGCTCACCACTCGGTAGGATTTTATTTGAACTTAGGCGAGTACTTGGACTGCAGCTAAGCCTCCGAGTGGGAGTCTGGCTCACCACTCGGTAGGATTTTATTTGAACTTAGGCGAGTACTTGGACTGCAGCTAAGCCTCCGAGTGGGAGTCTGGCTCACCACTCGGTAGGATTTTGTTGAAACTTAGGCGAAACGGATTCGCAGCTAAGCCCCCGAGTGGGAGGCTGGCTCACCACTCGGTAAGGATTTTTACAAACTTAGGCGAAACGGATTCGCGGCTAAGTCACCCACTGAGGGGAAAATTTTATTGGACAAATAAAAAGTGACAAAAATTATGGAGAAATTATGACACTATTTTTTGTAATCCATGAACTACAGAAGTATTTTATTACAACTCATCCGAGTGAAAACTTTAAGTGTAAAATGGGCGGAGTAGTTCCGCGTTCCAAGCTCGGGGCTCGTCGATATTATGCTTGACATTGTAGAGACGGTATGCCCCGTTGTGGAGAACCTTGGTGACGATGAAGGGTCCTTCCCAAGAAGGAGTGAGCTTGTGTTGTTTCTGCTGATCCACTCGGAGAACCAGATCTCCTTCCTGGAAGGCTCGACCTCTCACATTTCTGGCGTGGAAGCGACGCAAATCTTGTTGGTAGATAGTCGATCGGATCAGAGCCATCTCCCTTTCTTCCTCTAAAAGGTCAACTGCGTCCTGCCGCGCTTGTTCAGCTTCTGCTTCGTTGTAGAGTTCAACTCGAGGAGCATTGTGGAGAAGATCACTCGGCAAGAGTGCTTCAGCTCCGTAGACCAAGAAGAATGGAGTTCTTCCGATTGACCGATTAGGTGTGGTCCGCAGTCCCCAAAGCACCAAGGGAAGTTCATCGACCCATGCTCCAGCCGCATGCTTGAGACCACGCATCAGTCGGGGTTTCAACCCTTTGAGGATCAGGCCATTGGCTCGCTCTGCTTGTCCATTCGACTGCGGATGGGCGACTGAAGCGTAGTCGACTCGTGTGCCTTGAGAGTTGCAGAAATCCCTGAATTCCTCTGAGTCAAAGTTCGACCCATTATCTGTAATGATGCTGTGCGGGACTCCATATCTGAATATCAGTTCCCTGATGAAGCTAACAGCAGTACCGGTGTCAAGGTTCTTGATTGGCTTAGCTTCAATCCACTTGGTGAACTTGTCGACTGCCACCAGAACATGCGTGAAACCACTTCGACCTGTTCTCAAGGGACCGACCATGTCCAACCCCCATACTGCGAAAGGCCAGACGAGTGGAATGGTCTTCAGAGCTGACGCAGACTTGTGTGACATATTTTAGTAGAACTGACATCCTTCGCACTTGTCCACTATTTCCTTTGCCATCTCATTTGCTTTTGGCCAGTAAAATCCGGCTCGGTATGCTTTGGCCACGATGGTCCGAGAGGACGCATGATGACCACAGGTCCCCGAGTGGATATCATCAAGGATGATTCGACCTTCTTCTGGCGTTATGCACTTCTGACCAACTCCAGTTGCGCTCTCTCTCTGTATAACTGTCCTTTGATTACGGTAAAGGCTTTGGATCGACGAACGATCTGTCGAGCCTCTTCCTCATCCTCTGGGAGCTCTTTTCTCAGGATACACGCGATATATGGAACTGTCCAGTCGGGAATGACCACTAAGACCTCCATGACCAAGTCGACCACTGCTGGGACCTCAACCTCAGTCGGATCTGTGGCACTCTTGAGCTGTGGAGCTTCTTCGGTGAAAGGATCTTCTTTGACTGACAGAGTGTGTATATGCTCCAAGAACACACCACTCGGAATGGCTTCTCTCTTGGAACCTATCTTTGCCAGATCATCAGCTGCTTCATTTTTCAGTCGGGGTATGTGATGAAGCTCTAACCCCTCAAACTTCTTTTCCAGCTTCCTCACTGCATTGCAGTATCCAGTCATGGCTGGGCTTCTTACGTCCCACTCCTTCATCACTTGGTTGACCACTAGATCTGAGTCGCCATAAACCATAAGGCGACGGACGCCGAGTGAAATGGCCATGCGTAACCCATACAGAAGGGCCTCGTACTCTGCCTCGTTGTTGGAGGAATCAAAGTGAATCTGGAGCACATATCTGAGCTTATCTCCTCTGGGGGAAACCAAGACCACCCCACCACCGGAACCATTCAGCATCTTAGAGCCAACAAAAAACATGGTCCAATGCTCCGAGTGAACTTCAGTCGGCTGCTGTTGTTCAATCCACTCGGCGAGGAAATCCGCTATTGCCTGGGACTTAATGGCTTTCTTTGCCTCAAACTTGATATCAAGGGGAAGAAGTTCAATCGCCCATTTCGCCACTCGACCAGTTGCATCTCTGTTGTGCAGAATCTCTGAAAGTGGAGCGTCGCTGACGACTGTGATGGAACGATCAGAGAAATAGTGAGCAACCTTCTTCGTGGTCATGTATATCCCATACACAAGCTTCTGATAATGAGGGTATCTCTGCTTGGATGGAGTTAAAACTTCAGACAGATAGTATACTGGGCGTTGAACTTTGAAGGCTTTCCCTTCCTCTTCCCGCTCGACCGTAAGTACTGTACTGACAACTTGTCCTGTGGCTGCGATATAAAGCAACATAGGCTCTTTACTGATTGGAGCAGCAAGCACCGGCTGGGTGGAGAGCAGAGCTTTTAGCTCGGCAAACACTGCATCAGCTTCTGGAGTCCACTCGAACTTGTCTGCCTTCTTCATCAGTCGGTAAAGAGGCAATGCCTTTTCACCGAGTCGTGAGATGAATCGACTTAATGCGGCCAAGCATCCAGTAAGCTTCTGGACATCGTGCACTCGCACAGGGCGTTTCATTCGGAGAATGGTGCCGATCTTCTCTGGATTAGCGTCGATCCCTCGCTCGGAAACGAGAAATCCGAGTAACTTGCCACCAGGAACTCCGAATGTGCACTTTGATGGATTGAGCTTGATATCATACCTTCTGAGGTTGGCAAATGTTTCGGCGAGGTCAGCGAGCAGGTCAGAACCTTTTCGTGACTTGACCACGATATCATCCATATACGCATCCACATTCCGACTGATTTGAGTGAGTAAACACTTCTGAATCATTCGCATAAATGTGGCTCCGGCATTCTTGAGACCGAATGGCATGGTGATATAGCAGAAGCACCTGAATGGAGTGATGAAAGCTGTTTTTATCTCATCGGGTCCGTACAGACGGATCTGATGGTACCCGGAATAGGCGTCTAGAAAAGACAATCTCTCGCATCCCGCGGTCGAGTCAACAATTTGATCAATGCGAGGGAGAGGAAAATGATCTTTCGGGCAGGCCCGATTTATGTGCTTGAAATCAATGCACATTCGGAGTGATTTGTCCTTCTTAGGAACCATGACGACATTAGCGAGCCACTCGGAGTGGTATATCTCTCGGATAAATCCGGCCGCCAACAGTCGAGCCACTTCCTCACCAATAGCCTTTCTCTTCTGGACGGCGGACCGCCAAAGATGCTCTTTAACTGGTTTTGCTGATGAGTCGACTCTAAGGCGATGCTCAGCCAGTCCCCTGGGAACACCTGGCATGTCAGCTGGCTTCCATGCAAAAATGTCCCAGTTCTCACGGAGGAACTGGATGAGCGCTTCTTCCTATTTCGGGTCGAGTGTTGTGGAGATGTGGGTCGGGGCTGCATTGGGGTCGGTTGGGTGAATGTGGACAGGCTTCGTCTCACCGGACGATTGAAATGCAGATTCTGTGGCGGGCTTCTTGGATCACAGCAAATCACTCGGATCTGCATTTTGCTTGTATTCTTCAAACTCGACCGCTGTCACCTGGGAATCGGCAATATTTGAGCCCTTCTAAAAACACTCTTCTGCCTTCTTCCGATCACCGGTGACAGTGATCACTCCTTTGGGGCCGGGCATCTTCAGTTTGAGGTACACGTAACATGGTCGAGCCATGAACCATGCGTAAGCTGGTCTCCCCAAAATGGCGTGATACGCGCTCTGAAAATCCACGACCTTAAACGTCAACTTTTCCTTGCGAAAATGTTTTGAATCGCCAAACACCACGTCCAGAGCTATTTGGCCGAGTGACTCGGCCTTCTTTCCTGGTATAACTCCATGAAAGCTCATGTTACTGGTGCTCAGTCGGGACATCGGAATGCCCATTCCTTTCAGTGTGTCTGCATACAACAAGTTCAGTCCACTACCACCGTCCATCAGCACTTTCGTCAGTCGAGTGCCTTCGACAACTGGGTCGACCACCAACGCTTGCCTCCCGGGGGTGGCAATATGAGTCGGGTGATCAGACTGGTCGAATGTGATGGGTGTTTGGGACCATCTCAGATAACTTGGTTTTGCTAGGGCAACCATGTTCACCTCACGATTAATGACCTTCAGTCGACTCTTGCTTTCCACATCTGCGAAGATCATCAGAGTAGAGTTGACATGCGGATATCCTCCCTCACTGTCCTCCTTGTCTTCGGCCTTGTCCGACTCCTTCTCCTTGTCCTTGGACTGTTTTCCCTGAAACTGCTGGATCAGGAGTCGACATTGGCGAGTGGTATGCTTCGGGTAAATGATATTGCCCTCTTCATCTTTCTTCGTGTGGATGTGACACGGCATATCCATCACGTCGTTCCCTTCTTTATCCTTCACCTTCTTAGGGTTCCAGGATCCTTTTGGTTTCCCTTTAAACTTTCCCTGAGTCACGGCCAGAGCTTCTCCAGGAGCTGCTGGTTCAGCCTTCCGCTTCTGTTTCCGACTGGTGTTTCCCTTCTCCGACTGACTCGGCTTGTACTTGCCGCTTCGGAGTCGGTCTTCCTCTTCGCCGTTGGCATACTTGGTAGCAATCTCCATCATCCGACTCAGGGTCATGTCTCCGGTTCGACCAAATTTCAAACTCAATTCTCTGTTCTTGACGCCATCCTTGAAGGCGCAAACTGCCTGATGGTCAGACACGTTCTCCACGGTATGGTGCAAAGTGATCCATCTCTGAATATACTCTCTGAGAGTCTCATTCGTCTTCTGTACACAGACTTGCAGCTCTGTCAATCCAGCTGGTCGCTTGCAAGTTCCTTCAAATGTTCTGATGAACACTCGGGACAGATCTTCCCAAGTGTAAATGCTGCTAGGAGGTAACTGATTCAACCACGCTCTGGCAGAACCTTCCAACATGAGGGGCAAATGCTTCATGGCCACCTCGTCATTCCCACCACCAATCTGAACCGCCACTCGGTAGTCCTCGAGCCAAGTTTCAGGCTTAGACTCGCCAGTGAACTTGCTGACTCCTGTTGCCAACCTGAAATTGAGGGGAATCACAGCGGCTCTGATAGCCCTGCTGAAACATTCTGGACCAGAAACATGCACTCGATTGCTTGTGGGCGCATCTCTGTCGGGCCCGCCCCGATGGGCTCTGTTTCGGTCTCCCAAGCCTTGCACGATAATGGATCGCGCGTCGAAGCCTGGTTCTCGGGGGTCGACTGGAGATCTTCGCCCCACATTGAGTTGACGCCTGTCATCTTGCTACCGAGGAGCGTAAGACCCACCCCTCGGGGGGGAAGTGGGCACTCGACGCCTATCATCACGATCATGTCGGTCTCCGTACTGGTCTCGCCGATTCTCACATCCTTCACGCCGTGGGGGCGATCTGGGGCTATGAGCCGACTGAACTGTATTCGCAGCGACGGATCGACTGTGAATTCTGTTACGCGACTGCGACACGGCTGAATTCTGGTCTCCTGCTGCCCGGAGCAAATCCCTGATCTGCATCAAGCCTCTGCCAGCTTCCGACTGAGAGGGCTGGATGGACTCTGCTATACGGGTTGGAGCTGCTAAATTCTGAATTGGGGTTCGATATACCTGAGTTGGCGGGAAGAGCTGACGTCGATTGGCGTCGGGTGCTCGTTGCCGCGCGCGCTCGTCGAGTGCTCGCTGAAGATTCTCCAGACGAGCGCGTTCAGCCAAATTGGCCAAACGTGCCTCCTCCAAGGCGCGAGCCTCAGGGGTTTCTCCCGCGATGGGAGTATGCAGGGCATCCATGTTCCTGCGGCGAAGCTCTTCCCTCTGCAGAGAGTCGAGTGGCTCGGGCTGGTACTCTTTGTGGTCCCGTGCGGGGTCGCCTCCACCGCCTGCCCCGCCCTCATGGGCGAAGCCAGGAGGACTGCTGGGTCCGTTGACCATCAAGATTTCCGCCGCCGGATCACTGCTATCGCATTCGGATGCAGTCTCTACGGAGCCAGTCGACAGATCGAACAGGCCGTAGAGGGATTCGTCGGGCTCGATTTCCGCAACTTGGGCGGTGGCCGTCTGGCGAGCCACCGCGTGCTTCACCCACCGTTGGAGCCTCGACCGACCAGAGCGCTTGCGCTGGTGGGAGACCGGGAGGGTGGCTGATAGGGGAGTCGACCGATACGGGGTCGACGGTTGTCGCAGCAGAACGCCACGGACACATGCGCGAAAATGCGTCGCACCGCGGACGGGGAGCGCATCAACGTCGAGTGGAGCCTCCTGGAGCCATGCGGAGTCGTCGGCGATGAAGGTGAGAGCGCCAAGACGGATCTCGCGGCCCTCGACCAAAACTCCAGTAGCAACCATGATGAAAGTACTCGGAAGAATCGCAACTTCTCCAGAAAATCGCTAAAACACCTGCCCCACGGTGGGCGCCAACTGTCGTGGTTCTAAGTCTGACAGTAGAGTAGGGGGTAGGTATGGAGAGGCAAGGTCCTAGCTATGGAGAGGTTGTAAACACAAGAGATGTACGAGTTCAGGCCCTTCTCGGAGGAAGTAAAAGCCCTACGTCTCGAAGCCCGGAGGCGGTCGAGTGGATTATGTGTATATGAAGTACAGGGGTGCGAACCCTTCTGCCTGTGGAGGGGGGTGGCTTATATAGAGTGCGCTAGGACCCCTGCCAGCCCACGTAATGAAGGGTTTAAAGTACATTAAGTCTAGGGCGTTACTGGTAACGCCCCACATAAAGTGTCTTAACTACCATAAAGTCTACTTAATTACAGACCGTTGCAGTACATAGTGCTTCTTGACCTTCTGGTGGTCGAGTGAGTCTTCATGGTCGAGTCCTTCAAGTCAGTCGAGTGGGTTCCTCGTAGGTCGACTGGAAGGTGATCTCTTCTAAGGGTGTCCTTGGGTAAGGTATCTAGATCAGGTCTATGACCCTACCTTAGGTATATGACTCCATCAGGCCCCGCCAGTGGGCCTCTCCGCCACTGGCTGAGGCGGCCACCCCTGCCGACAGCAGCTGGTGCACGCTGACTGTGCACGGAAGGCGAGGTGCGGGCCCCGCCGCCACTGCTGCTGGCGGCATCTTCCTGGCACTGATTCGCACGCGCGAAAACTGGCGGGGCGGGAATCACTCTGGCTCGTTGATTGTTGTTGCTTTTGCTGATTCCGACGCGCGACAAACGACGAATTTCACGGGCGAGAATCACGCTTTGCTTTTGCTCCTTGCATGCTGTTGCTGATGATGTTGATTTTCACGCGCGGGAATCCAAGGCCGCCGACACTACAGGGATCCTCTCCCTTTTATATGCCATGCTTCAGCTCCGTGCGCAAGCACTCTGTAACCTCGTTCCTCTCCTTTGCTCTCTAAGTCTCTAAGTACAGAGAGAAAAGAAAGCTCAGTAAGCACTTTCACTCGTGATTTAGGGCGATTTAGAGTTGGATTTTGAGGATGATGAAGTTGAAGAAAAGATAGATTAAGGTAAGATCTATCCATTTTTGCTGGTTTCATTCGCATGCATGATGTTTTTATTCTATTTGATTAGTTTCTAAGTGTGTATTCTATGTTGCTTTAGGCATTATTTCAGCACTCGGAGGAGTCATTTGGATATTTACGATCCCCTGTAGTGTCGGCACAACAGCTTCCCGTAGCCTCGGATTCCCAGTGCCATCACATCCGCTGAGGCAAAAGAAGCAAAGGCAGGATTGATTCCCGGGCGAAAGAACCAAAAGCGTCCATATTCCCGCGCGTCGGAGTCACATCCATCAAGCTCGCGCCTCGAAATCAGCGCTGCGCCTCGAAATCAGTGCCGTTTGCGCACTGTCGTGCGTGCAGCAGCACAGGACGTGCCGCCTCAGCTAGTGGCGGCGTGGCCCACCTGCTGGGCCCGCGCGCAGCAGGCCTTGTCGGCCGATTAGCGATAGCGGCAGCGGCGGCCGCCTCACGCGGTGGCGGCCGGGCCCGCCTGGCGCGGCCCGTTCCGTCGCGGCACGCTGGCCTGTGCTGCCCTGTGCATGCACCGTTATTCACGGGGCTGCCGCCTCCTGTTGTGGCGGCCGGGCCCGCCGCCTCACGGCGTGGCGGCAGGTGACACGTGTCGCCTGCCGCGCCTGCCGCCACTAGTGAGGGGGTCTCTTTTGTCAATTTCGTCCGCAAGGGGTCTCTTTTGTCAATTCCAATGGGCAGAGGGTCTCTTTCGCTAATTAATTGCCTTGCTTGACACTAACCTTACTTCAGAAGGCAGGCTTTCTATATGACACTAACCTTCCTTGAGAAGGCAGGATTTATGTTTGACACTATCCCTTTCTTATTGAGTTGCAGGTTTGCGGCAGAGGGTGTTACTTTCTCTGAAGCGCGGTGACCTCTTCTTGCCAGTAAAGCAAGAGGTATGGACTCGGTCAAGCTCTCTCCAATGCTTGTGTTTCTTGAATGAGCTTGAAATTACAGAGAGTTGGAGTCAACCGAGATTTGAGAAGCAACTATAGAAGCTCAAATGCTTGTGCTTCAGCAGGCAGAAAGTGGCTACATTAGCTTTAATAGCAATTTCGGCCTTTACTTGCCATTGTCGGTGATAGTGATAAGTTCTTGCTACTATTTTCCACAGTGCACAATACAAAACTGAATTGATGTGCTAGTTTGGGTACTTTGCTTAGTCGACTTTTCATACATTGGCACTGAACAAAACCAGCAAGGCTTCCTATATACATCTGGTGCTCTGCTCTCCTGTTTTTGTTTTTATTTGAATCGTTTAGATGCCTAGGTTGTCTTGCCTAAAAAATGCGGAAATGCTAAAACAGTGTACGTTTTCCAAGCTGTCAACCGCAGGCCCTCATTAGGGTAGGAGAATATAAAAACAAAGCTCAGAGGTTATTTACAAGAATATACAGGGGAAAGTGGATTTATATATTACTCCCTCTGTAAACTAATATAAGAGCGTTTAGATCACTAATAGTAATCTAAACGCTCTTATATTAGTTTACAGAGGGAGTACAATTTAGTGCAAGTGGGCTAAGCACTACATTTTCTAGTTAATAAATTTCAAGTGGGATCCTCTCCCACCGTTGACTATTCAATAAAAGTTCAGTGTCAAGTGGCCTAGTTAAAATTGTCTCCTTTTTTTTTTCTGTAAATGAACTTCTCACCGTAACCATACTGATGTTGTTATGTCACCGTAATCGTGTGTTTTACACATGAAACCAGTCTCTGACTGAACTGACGTTTCTTAAGTCACTGTAATCTTGTGATTTACACAAGAAACCAGAGTCCCTGGCCGAACTAATGTTTGTTATGGCCTTATGGACATTGCAGATAATATGTCGGAAGAAGTTGATAGCGTGGCAATCTCGATAGGAGAAGATGCACTGCTCGGAGATTCAGGAGAAGCCATACTGCTTGGAGATTCTCCACGGGCTCAGCAGCAAGAGATGACTATTGACCATGGCCCACACACGTCGATTGATGAGTTGCTGAAGGTGATAAAAGGAGCTAATGGCCTGCCGGCGCTGTTCGTCCCCTCCGGCGATGGGCGGCTGGCAGCGGTAGCCGTTGACGGCGTTCAGAATCTGATGCCTGACAACCGGCGCAGCAACTGGTCCGGTGAAAATAAGGAGCAGGATGTACGAACCTGGTTAGGGCATGGCCATCGCTCACTCTGGATAGATGCTCCAGCTATCCACATCGAATTCTACAGTCCAGCTCATATGAACCTGACGCTTGCAGACCAAAGCGGTCTCCCGTCTCTTGGCTGACAAAAATGAGAGAAAGAGGAAAAAAAGAGAAAGTGGCCAGGATGACCTTGCTCGTGCCCTTTGCTTGAGGATGGGTCCAACTAAGAGGGTGGCTACCGTTGAGTAAACAATGTCACAACGGTGGTCTCGTCTTCTCTCGCTGAGATGGAGTGCACTGGGCAGCACCTGGTGCTGCTACCATTGCTCATGCCCTTATTGCTCCTGGCATCACTGGCTGCCACCGTCACCTTCACAGCGGGGCTCACCCCACCTGGTGGTTTCTGGTCCGCCGACGACAAGGCCAATGGGTACATTGCTGGTATCCCGGTTATGCACCAAAAATTTCCCTCTAGGTGCAACACATTTCTGGCCAGTAATGCAATGGCCTTCATCTGCTCATTGGGGTGGCTTAGCTTGGGGAAACCACAACCGAGAGAAACAGTGAGGCCCGACCCCCTCGCGCCGCCGCCCAGGGCGACGCCAGGGGGACCAACTCCTCGCGCGCCAGCCCTCACGAGGCAGATCTCTGCCGCCGCTGCCGCCGGCATTGGCCGAGGTGGTGGCGGCGCCCGACGCCTAAAAAGCTAGGAAAGGAGGGAAGCGACGGATCTCCCATCAGGCGGCTGGGGCGCCTCGTGCGGGGTGTCTTCACGCGGCAGCCACGGCGGCGTTCTGGCTGTGCGGCGGCAGCCGGCGAACCTAGGGCTGGCGAGGTCCTTCGGTGGGATTCTCCGCTATGCGATGGGCGCCTACGGTGGCCGTGGATCTGGCTTCCCGGCCAGATTCGTCGTGGTTCGGCTATGGCTGGCCGGCGGCGTGATGGGGCCGGGGTGGGGGCGGTCGGAGGTCCTCAACCGGCTTTTCGACAACACCATACGTCTTCATGGCGAGGGTGCGCTCGGATCCAGTCAGTGGCGAGATCGTGGTGGCGCTACTTCCGATGAAAATCGCGCCGACTTCGCTCATAGCGGATGATGACGGTGTCTCCAATGCCCCCTGTTGAGTCATCGTCGTTGCAAACTGCGTCAACATGATCGGGATGTTCCGGGGGAAACCCTAGATCTGGGTCTATCGGATCGGACGATGACGGCGCCTTCGTGTCGAACTCCCTTCTGAGGGCATCGTTTTAATTTGGAGCAGGAGCTGGCTGGAGGGAACAAGGAGGAGTGGTGTTTCATCTATCGCAAGGCCGTCGACGGATCCCGGCGGCATAGCACTGCGGAGTTTCAGCGACAGGCGCGTGTGGATGGATACGTGCAGGATGGTGGCGTTGTCTGGCGCCGTGGTGGCGTCGACGGCAGGCCTGGGAAGGTCGGTGCGTCAATACCCGCTCTAGAGATGGATCGGTGAAAGACGGCGGTGGCAGCCTCGGTGAGTGCATTAGACCGGTGTGTGACCCGGTCCAGGTATGTGGCCGGGATGGGGCATCCGGCACTAGATGTTAGGATTTGGTGCGATGTCTGTTTGGTATTAGACTCGGACATTCGGTACCACTACATCAAGGGGATAGGAGTTGCGACAGGTGTTGCTTAGAGGGTGGCTTCAGTTCAGGCTTACTGACGTACTTCCGTGTAAGAACTTTGTAAATAATTAATAAAGTGGCCGCATGCATCATTGAGATGCAGAGGCCGGGGATGCATCCTCCTTTTCTAAAAGAAAGATATCTGCTCATTGATGATCATTGGAATACTGGCCATTACTTGGATAGGAAAGCATCTGCATTTTTCCCATTACTTGTTGGAACTTGTTTCTTGGGGTTGGGATTTAGCTTCCTCAGCGCCACGTGGGACAACTTTGTTGAATATATGGTTTATGCATATATATTGTATAGCCCGGCCCACCTCCTAGTCATCGTATAGTTGAGGTTGTGGCCTACATTGTACTTCATATATACGTGCGCTATGCATCGATCAATACATTGTGAAGCATTGCCAAACTTTCGTTTCCAACATGGTATCATACCTACGATCCTAACCCTAACCCTTGTGCCGCCGCCGTCGCCATCCAATCGCCGCCGCCGCCGCCAAACACAACCCACCGCCGTCGCCGCCGCGACCGCCGCCCCCGTGTGTCGCCGCCGCCCACGCTTCCGCCCCCACCCTGCTGCGCCGCCCCACGGCCGCGCCGCCATCCCTCAGCCACGCCGCTCTCCCGTGTGACTCCGCCACCCCGTCCCCTCATGGCCTCCCCCGGTTCCTCCGACACCACCTGCAGTCGCCGCACCAACCCGTTCGAAGGTCCCGACCCCATCGTCATCTGCGATCTCAACATCCTCGCTCGGGTTACCGTCGTCCTCGACCATCTCACCTCCACCTACTATGCATGGAAGACATACTTCTCCCTTGTGTTCCGAGAGTACAACATCCGGGATCACATCGATGGCTCCATGGATTCCTGCTTCATGGAGGACGATGAGGAGTGGATGTCCATCAACGCCACTCTCATCCGTTGGTTCTACACCACCATCTCGAAGGACCTCTTCCACACGGTGGTCTCCGCCAAAGATGATGCTCACGCCGTTTGGACCAAGCTCAACGACCTCTTCACCGACAACGCGCTCCAACGCAAGGTTTTCTTGCACGGTGAGTTTTTTGGGTGCCAGCAGCTCGACTCGTCTGTTGACGATTACTGCATGCGCCTCAAGAAGCTTCTTGACGAGCTCCGTGACCTTGGTGAGACGGTCTCCGACGAGCTCCTCCTCAGCACCCTCATCCCCGGCCTGAACGACGACTTCGGGAACGCCGCCTCCAACATCCCTCTCATCACCAACCCGACGTTCCCCAAGATCGTTGCGTACCTGAAGTTGGAGGAGAGGAGGATGCGGATGTCACGCACCCGGGCCGCCCACACTGCCTTCACCATCGATACCCGCGGCGGTGCGCCGCCCACCGCCCCGCCGAGGCCCGCCCGGGCCCCCTTCCAGGCGTCGCCGCCTCCCGGGTTCCCATACCCGCAGCCGCCCCCGCCCCTCCGCAGCACCCCGTCGAGCAGCAGCGCCGTGGGGGCCGCCGTGGCCGAGGTGGCCGCAAACAGCAGCAGCCGCAGCCGGCTGCACCCGGCGGGGCGCTGCGCCAGCAGTAGCAGCAGCTCCCACCGGCACCTTGGCAGGTCGGCCAGAACCCCTGGACCGGGGTCGTGCACGCGTACTTCATGCCCATACCGCGCGCCCCCGTCCCGGGTCTCTTCGGTGCCCGCCCGACCTCTCATCAGGCGCTTCACGCGACCCCTCAGCCGTACCCGCCCGTGCCGTTCTACGGCCCCTCTGCGGCCTATGGGCTGCCTTCGGCCGGTTGGTTCGTGGCGCCGCCGCCTCAGCCAGTGCCGTCAGCCCCGCCCCTCCCACCGGCGCCTTGAGACTCGCGCTCCTAGCGGCCCTCCACACCGCCCCCACGCCGCAACAGTACACTGGCGGTGGCGACTGGTATATGGACAACGGAGCCACGGCTCACATGGCCGCCAACCCCGGTAACCTTCTTGCCGCTCACCCCGTTCACACCACTGCTCGCACTACCGTGGGTGACGGTTCTTCCATGCCTATTACTCATGTCGGCCATGCTGCTTTTCCTTTTAACTCCATGCCATTATATCTTTCTAACGTACTTGTCTCTCCTGACATTATTAAAAATCTTGTTTCCGTTCGTTCTCTTACACGTGAAAATCCCGTTACCGTTGAATTTGACATGTTTGGCTTTTCTGTTAAGGATGTCCGTACCCGGATGGTGCTCCACCGATGTGACAGCCCCGCAGAGCTCTACCTGGTCCACTCATCCACCTCCTCCGTCGCTGCACCCATGGCGCTTTCCGCCGGACTAGACCTTTGGCATGCTCGTCTCGGTCATCCCAACACCGCCACCCTTCGTCATATTCTTCGGAGTTTTTCATTCACGTGTAATAAGATCGACGATCACACTTGTCATGCTTGTCGTCTCGGCAAACATGTTCGTCTTCCTTTTAGCACTTCCTCGCATATTGCATCCTACCCCTTTGAGTTAATTCATAGTGATGTTTGGACCTCTCCTGTTGCAAGTAACACGGGCTATCTTTATTATCTTGTCATACTTGATGATTTTTCGCACTATGTGTGAACCTTCCCATTGCGGCGAAAGTCAGACTTGTTGCTACTCTCACCGCATTCTACTCCTATGTCTCCACGCAGTTTGGATGTCCCATTCATGCGTTGCAAATAGACAACGGGAAGGAGTTTTAACCTTGCGATCCGCAACCTTCTCGCCACACATGACACGATCTTTCGTCTCACTTGCCCGTACACTTCGCAACAAAATGGCCGTGTTGAGCGTGTGCTTCGCACTCTTAATGACTGTGTTCGCACCCTCCTCTTTCACGCTAATGTGCCGCCACGTTTTTGGCCCGACGCACTCGCCACAACATCACTACTCATCAACATTCGTCCTTGTCGCACTCGCAGTAATTTTGCACCTCATCACCTCCTATTTGGCACACCACCCTCCTATGCTGAGCTCCACATCTTCGGTTGCCTGTGCTACCCTAGCATCGCTTCCACTGCTCCTCATAAGCTTGCACCCTGGTCTGTGGCCTGCATCTTTCTCGGCTATCCCCCCAACACCAAAGGCTACCGCTGATATGATCCTATCTCACATCGGGTGATCACTTCACGACACGTTTACTTTGATGAGATGGTTTTTCCGTTTCAGCAGGTACCTTTGGATGTTGCGGCTTTGCTCGTTCTCGGTGACGGCCGCTCGCGTGCTTCTCTTGGGTCGCCTCCTGGCTTTGAGGGTGCCCCCCTCCCACGCCACGGGTCGAGTCTCTCCCCGGTTGGCTGCCTTAGGGGCCGCACCTCCCTCGGTGCCCGCGACGCCCTTGGCGTCCCCGGCCCCGACCACACCGTCGGCTTCCCCGGCGGCCTCGCCCGCCGCCTCGCCCGCGGCGGCCTCGTCTGCGGCCTCGGAGGAGGCGGGCTCTTCTTCGTCATCGTCCGTCGCCATCGCGGACCCGCTGCCCCGCCCGATGACTCGCTCTCGGGCTGACACTTTCCGCCCGAGCACGCGGTACACCAGCGATGAGTACCTTCTCGCTGATTCCATCTCTGAGCCGTCCCCTCTCCCATCGTCAGCTCGAGCTGCCCTTCGGGATCCTCATTGGCTCGCTGCGATGCAGGAAGAGTTCGACGCGCTTCAGCGGAATCGTACCTGGCAGCTCGTCCCTCGGCCGCCCCGTGCCAACATCATCACGGGCAAGTGGGTCTTTCGGCACAAGAATCGTCCGGATGGCACACTCGAGCGCTATAAAGCTCGCTGGGTGGTTCGGGGCTTTCGGCAACGCGCAGGCGTGGACTTCACCGACACATTTGCCTCGGTTGTTAAACCAGGCACGATCTGCGTCGTGCTCCAGCTAGCCGTATCCCGAGCTTGGCCTGTGCATTAGTTGGACGTGTCCAACGCCTTCTTGCATGGCCACCTAGCTGAGCAGGTGTTCTGTGAGCAGCCCACCGGCTTCATCGACGCCATGCATCCAGATCATGTGTGCTTGCTCTCCCGTTCTCTTTACGGGTTGAAGCATGCACCTCGGGCCTGGTACCAGCGCATCGCCGCCTTCCTGCAGACGCTCGGATTTACATCGACTCGCTCCAATGCGTCCCTCTTGGTGTACCATCACGGAGTTGACACGGCCTACTTGTGGTTGTACGTCGATGACATCATTCTGACGGCATCCACTGCCGCGCTCCTCCAGCGGCTCACTACTCGTCTTCGTGATGAGTTTGCCCTGAAGGACTTGGGTCCCTTGCATTACTTCCTTGGCATTGAGGTGGTTCGACGGCCAGATGGGCTCTTCCTGCACCAGCAGCCCTACGCCCATGAGCTTCTCGATCGAGCTGGCATGCTTAACTGCAAGCCTGCTCCCACGCCCGTCGACACCAAGGCCAGGGTTTCCGCTTTGGAGGGTTCTCCCGCATCCGATGCGGCCTTCTACCGCTACATTGTGGGCGGCTTGCAGTACCTGACCTTGACGCGCCCCGACTTGCAGTATGCTGTTCAGCAGGTCTATCTTCACATGCATGCTCCGCGCGACTCTCACTGGACTCTGGTGAACCGTATCCTCTGATACATACACGGCACCCAGTCCCTGGGACTTACGCTGACGGCCTCTGCCTCCATCGACCTCGTCGCCTACTCTGATGCGGACTGGGCCGGCTGCCCGGACACACGTCGCTCCACCTTGGGGTACTGTGTCTATCTTGGGTCGTCCCTGATCTCTTGGTCCTCCAAGCGACAGCCCACCGTCTCCCGCTCGAGTGCCGAGGCTGAGTATCAGGCAGTGGCTAATGCCGTTGCTGAATGCTCTTGGCTCCGTCAGCTGCTCCAGGAGTTGCTTTGTGATGTTCACAAGGCCACGCTCGTCTACCGGGACAACGTCTCCGCCAACCCGGTCCACCATCGTCGAATGAAGCATATTGAGCTCGACATACACTTCGTTCATGAGCAGGTGGCTCTTGGGCGCATCCGGGTCCTCCACGTCCTGACGGCGCAGCAGTTCGCCGATGTCATGACGAAAGGACTGCCTACTTCCGTCTTCGAGGAGTTCAGGTCCAGTCTTTGCGTCTCCGGCAACGCTTCGACTACGGGGGGTGTTGAATATATGGTTTGTGCATGTATATTGTATAGCCCGGCCCACCTCCTAATCATTGTATAGTTGAGGTTGTGGCCCACCTTGTACTCCATATATACGTGCGCTATGCACCGATCAATACATCATGAAGCATTGCCAAACTTTCGTTTCCAACAAACTTCATTGCCTACGTTGTGGTGCCTTGGGTTTGGAGTAGGATCCACTCGACCCGGAGCCGCGAGCGACCCATGGAATCCTCCGTTTAAGAGCTCGGTTTATCGCTATACTAATGGTTGGTACTACTACCTCCGATCCATAAGAAGTGTCGCAGTTTTGAATTGTCCTCAGTTCCAGTTCAAAACTGCGACATTTATTTTGAATCGGAGGGAGTAAGGAAGGAGTGTTTACATAAGAAACAACAAGAATCCTTATGGCAGCCTGCCACCTGCAAACTTATGTCCTCCAGTATTTACGTACGTTATTGATACGCCCAAGAGACTATTAATGGTATGTGTATGTTTGTAACTGCTTGAGGGCCCTCATTTTGCGATTCATTTGTAACCCCTATACATCTTGACGCATATGAAGTTGTAATTTTATTCCTTTATGTCAAGGACATGTTACGAATTCGTAAGTATTCCATCACAGTACAACTGCAGCGCAGGTGCTTAATCATTTATGCTATGATCCAGCGTGGTCATGCATGTTAGCTGCTTGTTCCTGCAGGTTTCAGTTTGCTGCAACCGATCGTTCTGTCATGCATCACGAGTCAACTTTACATGGCTGAAATCCTTTGGTTGTGTATATGTATGCATCCGTCCACAGCCTACAGTTGATCTCGCAAGTGCATAATGTCTGCAATAATCTACTGAATACGTAGCCGTATATATCTCCTGAAATCTCTCTTCATAGTTTGGATCAGCCAAAGAAGCAGATAAGCCGCTGTTCTTCACAAGAAAAACAGAGAGGAAACTAATGTTGGTGAGTTTTGTAGGAGGCAGGGAGAAATCAGAAATAACTGAGGCATACGTGCATGAAGGCCAGCCAATATCTTCGTAGCTTAGGTCCATGCATGTGTTGCCGCCTCGGCGAAAGCTATGGTGCAGAATGTGATGATGTTCTGAGAAGCAAGCCTCGATTATATCATCATCGTTTGCAACGCAACAACACACAGAAAAATAACAGTTGTACCGAGTTTCAGGAAAATCAGGCAATATTGACTAGGAAAATATGAGAGAATAGAGCACTGAAACTACGAGTGGTGGTGCTCCAGGTTTTGTTTCGGTAAACGCCAAACGCCAGGAGGAAAGGAATGCACGCACGGTTGACCAAAACTGTTCGTCAGTGTCAGTCTGAAATGCTCAACAACTAGAGCGCAATCTACGACAACGATGTGACTGCAAACGTCTGCTCGCCGACATCAGAGTGCAGTTCAAACACATAGCAGCTAAAAGTAGATGCACTTTGGTTTTACCCAATAGTTTCGGGCAACATATTTAGCACAACCTTACCGCGTTAAACTTAAAGTACCCGGTGATGGTCACACGCTTGCCTCGGTAGTTCCTGCTGCCTTATTGCATTTGGAATGCACAGATACCAATTTCAGATCTATCTTTAGTTTGTTGCTTAAGACCCGGGCGCAGTGTCCCGGAGACTGATGGGTCAAAATGCTGAACCTTTTTGGCGTCTCATGTGGTTTGGGTTCATTCCTAGTTTCACATGCTCTCGTTTATACTGTGTGATCCTTTGAAGGCTTTTATATGTTGGGGTGGAATGCACGACTAATGCACTAAGGGCATGTGGTGCTAACCGGAGCCGTGTTAAGCTAACCAGTGATGATCAAGCAGTTGCCTCTCTACTTTCCTGCTGCCTTATTAAAATCATCAGTGGTGATATCACAGTTGCCCGGGCAGTTCCTGCTCTACTATTAAATCTGGAATGTACGGATACCGTGTTTACATCAAACGAACTTTAGTTTGTTGTTTAAAATACCGGTACACTGCATTACGCGCACTGCCCTTGTCCAGTTCTATATATATATGACACTAACCTGTCTTGTTGAGTCCCAGGCTTGCAGCACATCTGGTATAGCTTGGTGCGTAGCCCCTTCGCTCAAGGGAGGGTGAAGAACCGGTGACGTCCATCTTCTAGCTAGCCAGCACTGCAAGAGGTATGAAGTCAATCTCTCTGGTGCATGCATGCTTCGTACTGGTACAATGCTATATATCCTTATTTCTAGAATGCATTTTGTTTGTAAGCAGACATAAACTGTCTAGATCAGTATGCTTGTTTTCAAAAACCAAATCGACTTGCTTGTTTTCAAACTCGGTGTAATTGAATTTTAATTTCTTTTTGCGGGAAAATAAGGGGGTAGTTCTTTATTTCAAAACTGAACAAAAGCAGCAAGGCTTCAGTAGGGATTCCTATATACTCCTGTATGTATTCGCACTAGAAAACAAAATGAGTTGCCCAAGTTTTACATGTCATCCCAGAAAACAGAATGTCGGGTGGCTTGACTAAAAAAGATGGAAACACTAGAAGACGGCACACTTTCTAAGCTGTTGTCCGCAAAGCTCACATATCGGGATAGGAAAATGTAAAAACGGAGTTCAGAAGTTATTTACAAGAATATATATGGGGAAAACGAGTTTGTCACTGCAATCGTGTGTTTTACACAAGAAATCAGAGTCGCTGACCAAGCTTGTTGTGGCCTTATGATGCATGCTTGCAGATAATATGTCGGCAGAAGCTGACAGCGTGGCAATATTGATAGGAGAAGACCCGGTGTTTGGAGATTCATCGCTGCCGGAAGAAGCTGAGAGAGTTGCAACGTCTGAAGAAGGCACACTACTTGGAAATTTGTCTAGGTCTCGGAAGCAGGAGATCACTATTGACCATGGCCTGCACATATCGATTGGTGAGTTGTTGAAAGTAATAGAAGGAGCCAATGGCATACCGGTGCTGTTTGTCCCCTCGAGTGACAGGCGGCTGGCGGCAGTAGCCGTTCACGGCCTTCAGAATTTGGTGGCTGCCAATCGCGACAACGAAGAGTCTGCTGAAAAGAAGCAGCTAGCTTTCCGTTCTTGGTTGCTATTCCTGGCTTCACTGGTTGCCACCGTCACCTTCGCCGCGGGGCTCACACCACCCGGTGGCTTCTGGGCCGTTGATGACAAGGCAAATGGTTATATTGCTGGTACTTCAGTTATGCATGACAAATTTCAGAGCAGGTACCTGATCTTTTACTACAGCAACACAACCGCCTTCTTCGCATCCTTGATGGTCATTGGAATGCTAGCCAAAAAAAAGGTCACTGTGCTGAACAATATAGTTTTCAGAACCCTTGTAGGTTTTTGTTTTTTAAGCTTGGGGGGTAGCTATATCGCTGGCACGTCGACCAACGCAGATCAATCGGGTTTCTCCACTGCAATTTTTGTACCTGTCATTGTGTACTTCTCGCTGCCCTGGTTTCTGGATTGGATCGCCTTAATCCAAAAAGGCAATAGATCCCCCGAATCCATTGCTTAGAAAGCTGGTTTACTGCTACCAATAATAGGTGGAAAGGAAAAACAGTCCTTGCAGCATCCTACATCCAAACTTATCCCCCGTGGAGTAAATCATGGTACTTCTGTTGTTGATACTGATATTATTCTGGTCTGTACTAGTATTTGTGACTACATTTCTATCCTATTTGTAATTGCACGAGAATCCTTTGTCAACATTTTTATGTCTGTCGGGGTTGCAAGCAACACCGACGTTCTCGATGAGTTGCTTCCAGCTCTCCAAGAAAATGTGCGGGAAGCTGAAATCTATTTCTTCAAAATTCTGGTGGGGGGCGGCTGACGGCGAGCGCAAAGTTCATTGGGTAGCCTGGGACAAAATGTGCACAAGGAAGCCGTCTGGTGGGATGGGTTTCCGGGACTTCGAGATGTTTAATCAGGCTCTCCTGGCCAAACAAGTCTGGAGGCTGTTAATGTATCCAGTATCTTTATGTGCAAAAGTGCTTAAGGCAAGATACTATGAAGATATGGATGTCATGGCTGCGCCTTGTCCACAGGGGTGTTCCTATACATGGAGAAGCTTGATGCATGGAAGAGACCTTCTAGCACGTGGACTGATATGGCGTGTTGGGGAAGGGACAAAGATAAACGTGCTCCATGACAATTGGATCCCGCGTAATGGTAGCATGGTGCCACTGGGTGCCACATATGTACCGAACACAGTAAAGGTTGTGGACCTTCTTACACCGGAAGGCACGACATGGGATGAGGTAAAACTGCAGCAGGTCTTTACTCCGAGTGATGTGCATGATATAAGACAAATCTTGATCGGAGGACCGGGAAAGGAGGACTTCCGGGCATGGAATTATACTAAAAATGGAGTTTTTTCCGTTCGGTCAGCGTACCACTTGGGTATGTCTCTCAAAGTGGCGTCGAAGGCACTGGCCTCATCGTCAAATTCGGTGGCTGAGCATCGGAGCTGGATGGAGCTATGGGCTGCGGATGTCCCCAACAAGATCAAGATCCATGGTTGGCGTTTGCTAAAAAATGGTTTGGCTGTAGGGGCTGAACTGTTACGACGGCATGTAAAGCCTGGGGTCTTCTGCATTGCGTGTGGAAGAGAAGAGACAGTTATTCATAGGATGTGGCGCTGCCCTCATTCGATGCAGTTCTGGAAAGTGCTTGGCAATGGTGTTGGGGCGCCCCTGGCGCTGCTGCCCACACAGATTGACAGGGTTGATAATATGCGAACCTGGGTGTTGGATTGGCTGGCGGCAGCGTCGAATGAGGAGAAGAGGGTGGTCATGAGAGCATGGTATGAACTGTGGCTTGCAAGGAACAACGCACGGGACAGTGGACGTATAGAGGACCCGAATCTCATTGCAGACAGAGTGATTTATCTTGATCAGGAGTGGGTGGCGATCAGGGAAACTAATGCGAGGCAGCCAATTATGCATGACAAAGAGGTCTGGACGAAACCAGAAGAAGGGTGGATGAAGGTCAATACTGATGGTGCACTAGCTAAGCAAGGAGGATCAGGAGGAGGTGGAGCGGTCCTTAGAGACCACCATGGCGCGTTCGTGGCAGGAGCGTGCCATTTTTTCCCAGCTACGTCGGATCCGGAAGTTGCCGAGCTCCTAGCGTGCCGTCGAGGTGTTCTTCTAGCACAAGAAAATGCTGTCCAGAAGGTGGTGTTCGAGATGGACTCGCTGAACGCGGTTCGGAAGATCAACAGCTTTCAGAAGGATCTCTCGACGATGGGTCAGGTCGTCCAACAGATCAAGGAGCTACTTACCCAGTTCCAGGAGGTTAGAGTTGTTTGGGTTCGTCGCTCCGCAAACGTAGTCGCTCATAGACTAGCTAGGGAGAGCTGCTGTAGGGAGTTATGCCATTCTTGGCGCCTTGTAGCGCCAGACTTTGTAAGCTCAGACATTGCCTCTGATGGGGCACTAGAGCACTAGAGAAATAAGGCAGTCGTTCCCCTAAAAAAAAACATTTTTATGTCAGTCAGACCTGTGCTTATTTTGGCAGCCGCATATGAGACAGCGAGAAGTGTGGTAAATCAGAGACGAGGCGGAATAAGGATGCTCACCAAAAACTTCCATTGCATATTGCTTTGTGACTTCAAGGCGACTCATTTCCTTTATAAAATGGGACCATCACGTCAGGCAAACTCATAATTCGAAGCAACAACTTCGATCAAGTCACGTTTGGTCGAACATATGTCAGCATACATATGAGGATATGACACGTTGTCGGACATCTCACCGAGTTCAACGTCCGGGACTTGAACACCACCCAGTGTGCCCACTTTGCAATCAGCTGTCCAACTTAGCCTAGTCCAACTGCCAAAGAGTTTCAGGCAACAAGTTTATAGCACAACCAGAGTACATCACATGAACTGCATGCAGGTTCTAACAGAATCACGACGGCAAATCCTTAACAATTAATAATGCGTGAATCATGAATACACAATAGAATACCAAACCAGTAGTTGTCGCCATGACACTCGTCTCTCAAGTACTGATAATTAAGTTACATAGGCAAAGCAAACCTTACAAACTGATGTATTTTATGTAAAGAAATATAAAATTGTATATTTAAAATATCTCAAATGATAACGCCCACACGTGTTGCACTTCGCCTATACGCGTTGATTCTGTTTTGCACGAATCCTAAAGGAATCTGCTAGATTTTCAGTGTCATGTGGGCATCATCGTGTGTGTGGGCATTGAAGAGTTTGCCCACACGACCCGCAACACACGGTTGCCAGCTGCACTGTGTAGGCGAATCTATTTCTGCCCACACATTCATCACCTAGTCCACGCGTGTGTGGGCGAACTGCTCTTCGCCCACACGGCGCTAGTACGTTGTTAGATGAAAACTGAAGTTGCGCGTACGTGACAACTAGGTAAACACACATGGCAACTATGATTCGTTGGCAGATGGCAACTGCAGTTGCGCATGCGTGGCAACCAGGTAAACACACATGACAACTATGATTAACCATACATGGCAACTACGTTCGGACCACACGTGGCAACTAGGTAAACACACATGGCAACTATTGTTTGACCACATGTGGCACGGCAACTATGGTTTGATTACACGCGGCAACTACCATAAATTAGAATGGCAACTATAGTTAGCCAAAACAGAGAGTTACCATGCTTTTACAACTATATTTGCCATCCCGGATAACTAAAGTTGTCATCCCCTGAATAACTAAAGCGTCATCCCATGGGTAACTAACGTCGCTGCGGCAGAGAGCCTTGACAGGGTCAGCGTTGCTTGATCTGAAGAAGGAAGCTCTCAGCTTATCTAAGCTGATAAATAACTTTCAATTGGCTAAGATTAGTCGGTCGATGAATGTGGTGGCTCATTTCATAGCAAAGTTTAATTTTGACAATAGATCCGATGGTATTCTTGTTAATGGTGTTCCGCCCTGTGTGGTGAATTGTGCATCGATTGATTGTAAGTTTACTAGTTGATTAACTAATATAAGGTGGTGTTAAAAAAACGTAGTTGCACCAGAACCTGTGGGCATATTTACTTCGTGCCACAAACGCGAGGTGGGGATGAGTAGTATTTGTTGGACGTGCGGAACGAAATAGGTGCGCCCACACGTGTGAGCAGTTTTAATGTTCGCTCACACATGACCTATGTGGGATGCCTCCTGCTTACACCATCCATGATATGTGGACGGGTGTTGCTTCCACCACACGTATGGGCGTTATCAGCGTCTTAAAATATATATACATATATTTACGGAGGGAGTACGTTGTGGATAATGAATGAAGGGCGACTTCCTCCTCCTGGGTCACAACAAGATTAATTACCTAGAGACTTTCTCCTGGTCGCTTTAGCAATGGCATCTTGCTGTCGAACATCCTGACTAAACGTGATCATTGCCACTTTGCCAGGATTCCACACTGTCTCGCCACCATCCTCTGCCGGTTCGTGTCCAGCTCCGGCATGAATACGTCGCACTTCGGCCCATCTCAAGTTGTGGCCGATCTAGTTGATAGATAAACTTACAATCTCCCTTAAAAAAAAAACTCTCAGTATATACACAAGTCTGTACTAGGGAGACGCTCGGCGTGATGGCTCCTGCGACCCCGCGCCCGCCGGGCGGTGGCGCCCAATTGATCTCCTTCCTCCGGCCACCATTCCAGCCGGCGAGACTAGATCCGGGATGCTCTCCGCGTCCTCTCTCAGCTGCACTCCTTCTCCCCTCTAGGCTCTCGCTGAGCTGCCCATGGCCCTCGCGTCCGCGTCGTCGTCTCCGGCTCCCTCGGCCGCCACACTGGCCGCGGCTGCACTTGCCGCCCGCAAGGCCGCCCCGGTAGCTGGTGGCCGTCTGTCCCGTGCCGGACTCCCGCCGAGGCCGGATGTGGCAGCATCTCCGATGGCGCAATCCGGCTTGCGCTCCCTGCTGAGCCCCCGGCCGGCCGGCGTCGCCGCGTTGTCCGCCCTGGACGTCGCGCATGCTGCTCCAGATCGTGCCCATGGCCTGCTGGATGGAGGGCTTGGGTGTCTTCCGTCCCCGGCCTCTGCTGACGCTGCTCTTGCCAGCGCCGTGCCGTCAACCCCGACTGCTGCTGTGGCGCCGGTCGTGACGGTGCCTGTGACAGATGTGGCGGCAGGAGTGCAGGGAGCTCCCAATGCTCTGGTAGAGGCACCACAGAAGTTGGGCTCTCCTCTGCTTGGTTCATCTTCAGTGTCGCCATGCAACGGCCTCTGTGCTGCCACCGCCGCTGTTGTAGCTGAGGCGGGTTGGGTGTGTGTGGGTCGGGGGCAACGTTCCGGCCGACGCGCTCCCCCTGGGCCGTCGAGGGAAGGTCTCGAGCGTAGCCTCGCCTTCAAGCGTTGGGCTCGAGGAAGGTGCTTTCGTTGCCTCGAGCGTGGCCACCAAGTCGGTGCATACTGTGAGCCATTCAGATGCATTCGCTGTCGTCTCCCTGGTCATCGGCAGAGGTTCTGTCGTGCTCGCTCTTCAGTTGCTTGCGATCGCTCTCCGGTCACTCGCGGTGGCTCTCCGGTCATTTGTGCTCCTCGTCAACGGAGCTACTCCCCATCCGTCCAGCCTTGTCCTTCGCTAGCCAGGAGTTGGGCTGAGGTTGTGGGCCACTCGTCGTTGCGTGTGTCGGTGCCGCCAAGGTCCCAATCTGGGTGTTGCAAGGATTCCAATGTCTGCACCTCTTTGGTCTCTGCTTTGGAGTCGCAGCTTGCCCTGCTGTGCACGGAGCTCCTTCAGGAGGTTGAGCTGCTCCGCACTGAGCTTCGCGACGCTCTAGCCAAGTTTGAGGTTGCGTCGATTGTGCCTTTGCTGCCTGAGCTCCAGGTTTGTTCCATTGATGAGGATGCTGAAAGTTGCTTTGGAGATTTTTCTCCTCATGCTCTGCATGTGATGCCGCTTGTTCGTGGGAGTGCGGTTATCACCGAGGTCGTAGCTCCAGTTCTGCAGATTATGCCTGAGTTGCAGGAGCTTTGTGGGGAATCATCTATGGTGTTACCGATGGAGTTGAGCTCAATGGAGTCCTTGGTGGTGGCCATGACACCTTCACTACCACCGTCAGAGTCCTGTCAGCCGCCCGCCATTCTGGGCTGTGGAGACTTGGTTGGTTCTGTCAATGCCTTATCTATGGCCATTGTGCATGTGGTGTCTTTGAGTGGCGAGGTTGATGAGATAGGTGTGTTAGCACCTAACTCTGAGTCTCTACCATGTGTGCAACTGGAGACGCCTGAGTCCATCGTGCCAGTGCTACCTGTGACTGATGATGTCGAGGGCGTTGGTGCGTTGGCGCTTGATCCTTCGGAGCCCAACCAGCCGCTCGCCTCTGTGGGGCGTGGAGGTTCCGATGTTGCAGTCACCCACTCGCATGTGACCGTTGGGCAGGTTTCTGTGCGTGAGAAGTTCAATGAGATTCTCTTCGAGATGGAGCTTCACAGCTTGCTCAAACGTTTGGAGAGGGTGAGCCCTGGATCTGGCAAGGCGATTGTGGAGGAGGCTCTTAGGAGCAAAGAAAAGAAGAGTGACGCCACAGTAAAGGCGTCCGCAGCTGCTTGATGGATGGTTACCAGTCTCTTGGGTTGTCCTTATGATCTGGCTTGTCTTCGTGGATTTGGTGATGCTCGTGGTCTTCGGCCGAGTTACTCTCGTTGGGGTGTCTTTGTGATGTAGCAGTGCACGGGTTGGTGGACGTTAGGTGTTGGGTATGGTGGTCACTCTATGAGTAGTTCACGTGTGGTTGGTCTGTATCGGTTTTCGCCTGATTTTCCGTTAATTAACTGGGCAATTCTCTTCTGCTTAATTAATCGATGAGGCAAATCTTTTGCCTCCGTTTCGAAAAAAAAAGTCTGTACTAAGGAGTTGGTAGCTCCACCTCCCCACGCCTCCCCCTCCACTTTGGTGTCCTTTTGTTTTTCAACAGATGTCAGCACAAAATGAAAACTAATGTAATAGAGTAACCTGAAGTAATCAAAACAAAATTCATACTTTTCAAAACCATGTCATGTATTAACTCAATTAAATCAAATAAAGTCAGTTCTTATAGAAATCTAAACTCAATCAAAACTTTTTTTTTGCCTTCACCTACCCATACTCAAATCAAATCAAGTCTTACCATGTCTTTCCCTAGTCGTACTCAAATAAAATTAAATCTTATCCAAATCTAGAATACGGTGAGCGTAAAGTATGCATTGGAAATCATAAATATTTATGTCCTCATTGCAATGCACGGTCAAATAACTAGTAAGAGTAGGGTTTTACCTCACAAGAAGGGCCCAAACCTGGGTAAACTTAGTCTCATGTTTCTCCTTCGATCTACTCGTCACGTTGGGATACCCTACGAAGGGGTATGCCAGAATCTACTCTGACACTGTGTGCGCACGATCCATCTATCGACGGCTCATGTGGCGCGGGCCAGACTTGGATGTGAAATCTCATATTAGGGCTATGTAGGCGTAGCAATGCACTAACCCCTAGCTATGATATGTGCGCGTTTCATTTACGCCGTGTTAAGCTAAATTAACCGGTGATGGTCGCAGATTAGTTTCAGCTGGATATGGATCCTACCTAAGTGATCAAGTATATGCCATATCCGTATATATTATAGTTGATCAAGTATAATATGGATATGGCATATACTTGATCACTTAGCTAGCTAGCTATATATAGCTAGATATCCAATTAATGCATCCAGTCAAAACTAATCCGCGGTACTTTCACCTAATGATTTAACAACTCATTATAATGTAAAACAATCACTAAATTAAATTGAAAACAAAAAATTAAAGAAAAATAAAAAAAACATCCAAACATTTACCGGTTGGTGTTACCAACCGGTACTAATGCCCTACACGCAAACGGGCCTGGCTCGTGCGACATGGTGGCACTTTAGCGCCGGTTCGTGACGAACCGGTACTAAAGGGAGGGGACCTTTAGTCCCCACTCTTTAGTGCCGGTTGGCGAACCGGCACTAAAGGCCGTCACGAACTGGCACTAAAGGCCGGTTCTGTACTAGTGATGGATGGTGGCTGCGGCAACCCTAGCGGAGAGGCGAGAGAGGAGAGGCAGAGTGAGGAAAATAAAGGCTAAGGTGGAGCTCGGGACGGAAGATGAAGCACGAGCACGGGTGAGGGCCACGGCGGCGGCGGCGGGGGAACCCTAGCTGGGAGGAAACAACGAAAGAGTGGCTGGGTGCTAGAGGTGCAAGCGTTTTGTTTCTGTCTTCGTGTTTTTTTTCCGAGGGATCGTTCCTGTTTTGTTTTGTCTTTGTTCGGCACAGTAGGTGGATCACCCAGGGATCGCCCTTACCGCGACCGTTAAGGGATTTAATTTGCAGACGATGCAACGCATCAAGCCGTAGATGCGTAGAGCAAAGGTGAACAACACGTTCAAATTTTCAATCGTCCAAAGTTCGGTCAAGAACTGTCGTGTGAACAGTAGTTTCGTTATGGGAAGGAAGGAGTACTTCCTTTCTCCGAAAAGACACGGACAAATAAAAAGCACGCCTCCCATCTAAAAATCATTAGTAAATTTGTTACCTTACCCTTATCCTAACGGGGTAAAAAATGCCAGGAAAGCTGGTAGCGCCACATGGAGAATAGCCGAGGTAACAGGGTAGGTGAGAGATGCACAATGGTTGTAGGCACCGTGTATTGCATGTTGTAATTTCTGCTAACCAACGGAGAGATAAAGTTAGTACAAAGTTGAGTCATCTATTTTGAAACGGAGGGAGTATATGCCTATACCTACACAGTTAGTCTAAGAATTAATGGTTTTTGGCATAAAACTGTAGAAATGTGGTTTCTGCAACCCTAGTCTTCAATGTCGATGTTTTCTGCAATTCACTTTGCAATGTACTAACCCCAGCTATGATAAGAGGTGTTAAGTTAAATTAACCGGTGATGGTCGCACATTACCCTGGCAGTTGCTGCTTCATACTACTATAGTATTAAATCTGGGATGCAGTGTCCCTTTGTAACGACCGGAGACCGATGGGTCAATGTCCTGGACCTTTTTGGCACCCCACATGGTCGGGTGTTCATTCCCATGCTCTTGTTACTCCACCCATTAGGGTTCAAACAACCTAATCGATATCGTGCGAACTTATCCATTGTGGTGTTAGGGCAGTGCTGCAATCTAGCTAGTGTACCAACGCGTTTCCTTCCTGCCATGTTAAATTAAGGGAAGAGATGGTCACGCAGCTGCCTCGTTCAGGGGCGGAGCCAGAAATTTTGTGAAGCCTGGGCAAGTTTAAGCGTAAGTATATAATTAGAAAATTAAAATCAGGTGTTTCGATCAAGAATTTTTTTCTTGATACCCGTCTTTTTCCGATAGGGGCCACAAGAACCGCTTTCAGAGAAATCTCAATTTTTTTTGCCTTTTAAAATTCCTTTATCAGCGGAATATAGAGTATTCAACCCTCTATTTACGCAACTCTCTTTGCATTCTAGCAGTCAATACTTTCCCTAATGGGTTTGAGTCTCCGTAACTCACCACGGCCATAGAAATTTTGTTGACCAATAAAAAAACCTTGATCCTAAAATCCTAATACACAACATTTAAAATAGCAAACCACAAATCAACATTAATAATGAAGAAGCAATATATAACCTGAATGACCAACTCCGGACTCAATCTTCAAAAGTATACCCTAATAACTCAATCTTCAAAAGTTAGCAATCTCACCTAAGCACAAAGGAGGGGACAAGGCACCAACCGATGATGCAAGCTGTTCCTGGGATGGGTCTGCTTCGGCTCAGCCCATCGCCGGCCACGCGCCCAGCCAAGGCCAGCCTCCACCCGCTGCCGTTACGTCTCCGATCGACCCAGTGTGCCGCCGTCTGCAAGACTGCAACTGCCGAACAGGCGGGGCGCGGGGAGGTGGAGCGATCGATTGATCTGGTCGTTTTTTTGGAAAAAGATCGCGGTCCTTCTCGTCTCCCAGTAGCCCAATACGCCTATATCCCACATCAGGCATGTCCACCTAACGAAAATAAAGCCCATTATCTGATTAGCCTGCCACAACCAGCCCATTTGCCCGGGCAAAGCATGAGGCGTTGACGACTTTTCCCTGTGGAACGAGCCATCGTACCTGGCGCATAGCTAGCGAGCCCGGGCAAGTGCCCAGGCTCGCCGGGCGCTGGCTCCGCCACTGGCCTCGTTAATTAGTTCCTGCCGTGTACTCTTAGACTAGCCACAGTGGGAGTAACTTCAGCAGTAACATCGAGTCCAACTCAGCAAATTTGCTTATGTGGCAATGAGTTAATGAAGAGAGAGGTAGTTACAGTAACTTAGCTAGTTACTGTAACATCACATGTCCCAATGCAATATGAGTCTATAACCTAATAAATGAAGCTTTGCATGTTACCACACTTATGTTACTACCCACTAGTATGAAGGTAGTAATATAATCTAGGGATATGTGTATGTTACTAGTGTATGTTAGACCTCTCCCAATGCAATGGTGCTTAAATGAGGTGCTAAGTGCATTAAATACCTTAGGAACTCAAGTCCCCAATGCATAGGTGCTTAGCTTGTTGTTGCTAAGCACACTTTATTTAATGAGTTATCACCTAAAGTCTTTCATGCATTGGCCAAATTGTTTCATTTAAGTGGTTTGTCTAGGTTCTCGCGCTTGGCATTGGTTCTTCCTAGGATCACCAAAGTACTCTATTCCCTCCTTAAATGTTGTGCCATGTCACTTTTTTGCTTATGTGGCATGCTTACCACCTGTCCACGGTGGAGCACTGGGAAGGACCTTACTATGCACTGTGGCTAGTCTTAAATATAAGTAAATTTTAAAATTGCGAGTGAGTCACGGTTGCCTCGACAGTTCCTGCGGGCTGCTGTCCGAATGAACAGGTACCGAGGTCAGATCTACGGTGGGAGCAACTTTTTAGGTTGTTGTCTAATATTGGGCGTAATGGGTGGTAGAGTATGCTAGTGTATGGGTATGGCGTGTACTGCTCCTACTCCTATATATCGTGTTGAGTTGCGGGCTTGCAGCAGATCCGCTGGCTTCGACCTTCTAGCAAGCCAGCACTGTAGGAGGTATGGAGCCAAGCTCACTCTTATGCGTGCATGCTACTGTAGATGCCATACATTGCTATATACCCTAATTCCTGGAATGCATCTTCAGAATTGAGGCCCATGTGCAAGGCCGAGCTTTGCGTTGACTGACTTGTCCTTTATCTCCGACACAAGACGCGTACAGTTACAAACGCAAGCACGAGCTGTTGCCCCACTCCCCACTCTCTTCTCCACAGCCTCGCCGGCGCCCAGGTGCTCTCCCTGCCTGCCGTCCGTCTCGCCGGACTCCTGTCCTGCCCCGACAACCCAATCCCGAGGTGAGCCCTGCTTCCTATCTCATCCCTCCTGGCTCCTGGTCTACCCATCCATCTTACCAGCAATGCTAATGCTCAGAGAGATGGACGCGGCAAGTAGCAATCGAGCTGGGGACTGGAGCGTGTGTTCATTCCTGCGGAGTTAAAATTTTCTTTTTAGAAATAACCAGTGATGGTCACGCGGCTGCCGCCTTATTAAATCTTGACCGCGCGGGCAATAATGCCCGATGATTTGAGATCGGACTTTCGTTGTTGTTTAAGACATCAAATCTTGAGACACAACTCTCGTTTCAAAAAAATATAAAAAATCTTGAGACACAACTATAGATGCTGAAATGTTTGTCTGTCAGCAGATATAAAATGATTACATTAGTGTTCATAACATATTCTGCCTTGACGTACCATTAACTGGTGATGTACAAAACCAATTCAATGTGCTGGTTTTCATAATTTTTAGTCGATTTAAGATACTTCCTACATATACGTTGCTCTGCTTCCCTTTTTTGCTTCCTTTTAACCGTTCAGATACCAAGCCTGTCTTCCCTATAAAACACAAAAATGATAAAAATAGATAGACTTCCAAAGTTGTCACATGCAAGCCCATCGTACCATATGAAGAATATAAAACGAACTTCAGAAGTTATTTACAAGAATATACGAGGAAAAGTGGATTTGCACCCGAAAAAAAAGCACCTTCACTCTTTGGTTTATGTTTCATTTTTTTTGCACGGTTCTCGTTAGGGTTTCTAGTCTTCCTGTTTTGTTCATAAAATACTAATATTAGTTTTTTAAAAATTGTACATAAATTTCAAAAAAAAAATCATGCCTTTCAAACTTGCTCAGAATGTCAAAACAAGAACAGTTTTTTTTATAAAAGAATAAAATGTAAACATGAAGAATTTTTTTGAAAAACAGTAACAAATTTGGAATTCCAGAAAAAATAGAAAAATATGGACATGGTCTAGTTTTGAATGAATTTCCCACACCATATGCATGTTGTGTCACGTCCGGCCATTTATCAGCCAGTTTTCTCCGAGAAAACTCTAGAAAATGCAAGAATTATTGAAAATTAAATAGCTTGACATGGTGCCTTGATTTGATCATAGAAGGAGGTGGGAAAAATTAGGCCATTTGAAGGATGTTGGGAAACACTGTACCCTCAGGTAGAGTGTTCTAGCCAACCCGAACATCCTCCATTAAACATGGTATACTTTTGGACATTCTTAAAATGACCCCAACCTTTTCAAGCAGGTGGGCATGACCATGGTAGTCATCCATGCCAGGTTTGAACGATTCATGACACTGTATGCAAGTTGTGACACGTCCGCCCATTTATCAGGCTTTTTTTACGAAGAAAACCCTGAAAAATGCAAAACTTGTCGAAAACCAAAACAACTTGGCATGGTGCCTTGAATTGGTCATACAAGGCATGAAAAAATAATTGGTGCCATTTCAAGGATGTCGGAAAACGACGTGCTCTTAGACGGAGCCATCTCGCCTACTCAAACACCTCTGTTGATCATGGTCTAAGCTTTTCTTTTTCCATCTTTTGTAGTGCATCAAATATAACACTAAAAAGAAAGACTCTGGTTTTCCTTTTCAACCGGGCTGGTTTTTTCTTTGGTTTTTACATGGGTTTTTATATTAATTTATTTTTCTTTTGTTTTTTTGTTTCTTTTATTGATTCTGAAAAAAGTTCATCAAAAATTCAAAATAAGTTTATCGATTTTAAAGAAAAGTGCATTGATTTGGAAAAAATCATTGATTTAGAAACAAAGTTCGTCAATTTTATAAAAAAAGTTGAACAATTTTCAAAAAGAAATTGCCAATTTGCAAAATAGTTCACGAATTTGTTAAGAAAACTGATCAATTTTGAAAAAAAAAAGTTCTCTGGTTTGGAAGAAAAATTCTAGAATTTTAAATTTTGTCTTCATTTTCTACAAAAATCACGAATTGTAAAAGTTCTCGCATTTAAGAAACAAAAAAGAAAAGGAAAATACCAAACAGAAAATGATGCGTTTTCCCAGTGTTCTATTTTAAGCATTAAAAAATTTAAGTAACACCCGATGTCAGGTTGGCTAGTTGGTTAGTGCGGCTGTGCTAATCCTAGGAGGACGTAGGTTCTAATCCTGCAGCAAGCACCAATTTTTGCGGTTTAAAAAAAAAAGATTGAATGGGCTAGCCCAGCGCGGCAGGGTGTTGACGTCCGTTGTATACATGTTTCTCAAAAAAAAAAAAAAGTTCAGCATATACGTGAAAAGTTTATAAAATATGACTATCATGCCCTTACTTATGAAGAGGTATCGGCTAATTTGAGCCGTCCTTGTGTTTAGGGGGGGTGTACCGAAGCAGAAGTGTTGCAAATGTCTCTTTTCTTTTCAGAAATGAAGAAACCAGAGCACCTGACTGGTTATGGCCTTATGGACCCTGCAGAGAATAATATGTCGAAAGAAGCTGACAGTGTGGCAATATCAATAGAAGAAGACGTGCTGCTTGGAGATTCATCACGGCCGGAAGAAGCCGATAGAGTGGCAATGCCTTCAGGAGAAGGCATACTGCTCGGAGATTCATTGCAGTCTCAGCTGCAAGAGATCATTGTTAACCATGGTAAGTACCATTCATTGGTGATATGTTCTCGTTGCTATTTTCCTCCTCATGCATGGTACAAAATCAAATTGATGTGCTAGTTCTCATACTTTGTTTAGTCGGTTTTGGATACACTTATCTGAACAAACGCAGTGAGGCTTCCCATATAAGGGCTCCTTTGATTCAAATGAGTTTTATAGGATTTCTAGAGGATTAAAATCCTTAGGAGTTTTTCCTATGTTGGTCCTTTGATTCATGAGATTGAATCCCAAAGGATTTTTTCCTATGGAATCTTTTGTACTACATTTCATAGGAAATCTAACATCCACTCCAACCTCCTTTTGCAATTCTTCTGTTTTTCCCGTGCCATCATACATTCATTGCTAATTCTATAGGATGCAAGTGGGCATGCCACTCCAACCCTATACTTTTCCTATTCCCACGTTTCTAAAATCCTACGAATCAAAGAGGCCCTAAGTTTGGTGCTCTGCTCCCTACTTTTTATTTTATTTTAATCGTTTTGATGCCCTAGGATGTCTTGCCTAACAAAATATGGAAATGCTAAAAACAGGGTACATTTTTTAAGCTTTCACCTGCAACCACTCATTAGGACAGGAAAAGAAAAAGGAAAAATGAAGTTCAGAGGTTATTTACAAGAATATATGGGGGGAAATGGATTTGCATCTGGCAATAAGCATCAAGTGGGAAAATTGAAATCGTCTATTTTTTTTCTTCTGGAAATGAATGTGTCACTGTAAAACGTGTTCTACACAAGAAACTTGACCAAAATGATGTTTATTGTGGCCTTATGGATCTTGCAGAGAGTATGTTGAAAGAAGCTGACATCGTGGCAATATCGATTGGAGAAGAGGTGCATGGCGATTCATCGCTGCCGAAAGAAGCTGACAGCAGAGAAATACCATCAGGAGAAGGCATACTGCTTGGAGATTCGTTGCAGTCTCAGCAGCAAGAGATCAATGTTAACCGTGGTAAATACCATTCGTCGGTGATATGTTCTCATTTTTATTTTCCTCCACATGCATGATACAAAATCGAATCAATGTGCTAGTTTTCATACATTGTTTAGTCGGTTTCGGATACACTTATACTGAATAAAAGCAGCAAGGCTTCCTATATAAGTTGGTGTTGTGCCCCCTTCTTTTTATTTTACTTTAATCGTTGAGATGCCTCGGGGAAAAATATAGAAATGCTAAAAAACAGGGTACATTTTCTATTTCCAGGTGCCATCCACAGGACCTTATTGTTTCATTAGGACAGGAAAATATGAAAACGTGGATCTACATCTTACAATTAAACACCAAGTGGGCTAATTGAATTTTTTTGTGTGTGTGTGGAAGCATCACTGTAATTGTGCATTTTACAGAAGAAACCAGAGTCCCTGACCAAACTGATGTTTGTTATGGCCTTATGGACCCTGCAGAGAATACGGAGGAAGAAGCTGACACTGTGGCAATACCGTTAGGACTTAGGAGAAGGCTTGGAGGTTCATCCCTGCTAGAAGAAGCTGACATAGTGGAAATATCGATAGGTGAAAACGTGCTGCTTGGAGATTCAACGCTGCCGGGAGAAGCTGAGGGAGTGCCAATGTTGTCAGGAGAAGGCGTACTGCCTGGAGATTCCTCGCAGACTCAGCAGCAAGAGATCACTATCGACCATGGTCCGCACATGTCAATTGATGAGCTGCTGAAAGTAATAAAAGGAGCCAATGGCATGCGCGGTGCTGTTCGTCCCCTCCAGCGACGGGCGGCTGGCGGCAGTAGCTGTGGATGGCCTTCAGAATCTTGTGCCTGCCAATCGCGACAACAATGGTTCCGGTGAAAATAGACACCGGGATTTCCGTGCCTGGCTATTACTCCTGGCGTCACTGGTTGCCACAGTCACCTACACCGCAGGACTGACTGGTTTCTGGGCTGCCGACGACAAGGCAAACGGGTACGTCGCTGGTACCCCAGTTATGCGTGACAAATTTAACCGCAGGTACCGCTCATTTCAGAACTGCGATGATCTAGCATTCTTCACCTCCTTGATGATCATTGGAGTGCTCGCCAAAAACAGCATTAACGGGAAGGAAGACCCTTGCATAAGAAAAATAATTTTCCCAGCACTTGTAGGATTATGTTTTATGAGCTTGGGGACTAGCTACATCATCGGCACCTGGGACAGCCAAGCAAAAGGGGGCTTCTTTGCCATTTTTTTCTTTGTGATGCTCTTTATCTACATGGCGTTGCCTTGGCTTGTGAGTTGCCTAAGGAAGAAGTAACATGGATCCTTATAGTAGCCTGCAACCTGCAAACTTATGACCTCGTGGAGTAAACAATGATACTCCAGTATTTATGTTATCGATATACTCTAGAGGCGACTAATGGTATATGTATGACTACATTTCTATTTGTAAGTGCTCGAGGACCCTCATTTTGCTACTCATCTGTAACTCGTAAAATATGTATTGACACATATGAAGTTGTAATCTGCTTAATCGTTCGTGCTATGATCGAGAGTGGTCATGCACATTGGAGTAGCTGCTTGCCTGTTTGCTTGATCCTCATGCAGCGTTGAACTCACGAGTCAACTTTAGATGGTTGAATGCATTTCTCTGGTTCCATGTATGCATTGGACAGGTATATATGTTTCTTTTAGTTTTAGTATGTGTTGTATTAGTGCATCCCCAATGATATCCCCCAAACCAAACACTGTATTTGTCTATGGACCGATCTTGTCCGTGGACGGATGCGGAAGCGAGCCACCCAACACTATCTGCAAATTTTCCCTATTTGCCTTGTTCCATTCTGTTAGACATTTGATCGAACACTGTCTGCGCATTCGAAAGACGTACAAGAAACATGGGAGAACATCGTCGGACCCGGCTGCAGCTGCTGGCCAACGGGCGCCAAGCGCGTCACCCGCTGCAGATGCAGGCCGACCTGCTCAAGTAGCTGGACGGGGCAAACCGAACGTTCCTGCTCTGCGTCGTGCTGGCCATGCAGAACCTGCACATGGCGCTGCTCGCCACGTTGTTGCACCGGCAGACCAAGGTCTCCACTGCGCACTCCCTTGGCGTCCTTGCCGCCATCCGTTGGGTGGTTCCATGAGGGTTACGTCGCCACCGTCGTCAAGCCGATCCTCAGCTTCCTCCGCGCGACAGGTGCACCGTTCAAGATGAACACATACCCGTTCTACGGCCTCACCAGCGACATGGAGAGCGGTAGTCAGGGCAGCGGCGAGGAGAGCAACTCCCTCATGGCCTCTCATGCACTGTGAATGTGAGACTTCATATCTACTCCCTCCTTTCCATAATGTAAGACGTTTTTTTGACACTACAGCCTACAAAGGCGGCCGAGGTCCAACATGATTAATTTGTGGGTAATGCAATGCTTGAGGTGAAAAAAAAAGGCTCTGAGGCATTATAATTCAGAACGAGTGTGTGACTCGGTGCTGCAAGTGTTTCCCTCGTGTCATCCACATCATGAACCTCATTTGGATTAAATGCTTTGATGTGGATGTTGAGGGCTTTGTGCACGCATCAACTTCCTCCTTAAGCAAGGACCTGATCTCTTTCAACATTGCGTTTTTAATGTCCATAAACATTGAAAGAATATCCATCGCGGTTAAAGGAGCAGCCAGTTTAATGAGGGCTACGACAACGGCAATAGGAGGTTAGTGTACCTCGGCCGCGGCGGTGGGTAGTCCAAGACCATCCACAACCAAAGGTAGTCCACCTCCCACATTCTCTTGATCTTTCATATCCTCTAAGGTGGTTAAACCATATATTAGAGAACCAGGCTTTGATACCAATTGAAAGGATCGATACGTCGACTAGAGGGGAGGGGTGAATAGGAGACTACAAACTTTAAGATTAATTACCACTTTTAGGGAAATGCGGATAAACAGAGGTCTCTAGAAATGCAACTAGAAGAACATTGGGAAACAAGCTCAAAGCAAAATCCCGAAGATCGCTCTTCCTTTTGGAAGAGCTAATCTTCGTTGGAGGGGTGCCAGAGCCAAAGATTGCAGAATGCCACGGAAGGCTCACCGTATTCTCCTCGGGTCACCCCTGACGGATGAGCCACAAATCACTCGGGGTTGGTCTTAAAGGCAACCACCACACCTTTACATATGTCTTCGGAACACACCACAAGCAAGGAAGCTTCCGGAGGAACCTCTAACCGCCTAGGAGTCCAAGCTGCAAGAGTAAAAATTCAACAGCGAACAAATCTTGCCGAGAACACAGAATTGGTTTGGTAAAGTTGTAGATCGGGTCTTGCTCCCTCAATGCCCAAAGTTTCAGCAAGTTTGGGTGGAGGGATTGAGAGTTGTGAGCAAAATAGGGTGTAGCAATGGTGGAGCTCAGCGAGACATTAGGGTTAAGGTTGGAGGTGGAAGAAGAAGGCCTTTTATAGTGTTCTTAGCCGGGTGGCCATTTCTGCCTGTTGGACCCCGTGCACATGGGGTATACAGGAGAGAAACCACTACCTCATGCGCCTGGGGGTCAAAGACTCTGTGAGCACGGTGTCCAGAGGATTTCGTGCCACCCCGTGCGCACGGGGGGCAGAGACCCCATGCGCATGGGATATCCAGAGAGCTACTGCCTAGCCCGTGCGCACGGAGGTCAAAGACACCGTGTGCACGAGGTATACAGTAATTTCTATTGAAACCCAAAGGACACCACAAACAGTCACACTAAAAAAGGGATATATTTGTAGGTGTGGGAGGGCTGTGTATATGTTTTGATGTGTTCCCAAACAACATTCATCCATGATGACTCCTCTTAATAGTGTGATTTTTCTATGACTTAAATTGAACCAAAGAGAAAACCTACGAGTCACCGAGAAAACCACGCCTTTGATCTTTTTGAAATGTGGGGTCACACGACTCTCCAACATGACCTTCATGGAACCAATATCCAGAGACAAACTTTAGCAACTGATATTAGTTCCACTAACCATACTATCATCACACCAAAATATAATTAAGTGCCACATGCACTTTCAGAATGTTTCGTCCGATCTGGTGTGATCATTCATCGAACGTTTCTGTTCAGTCTGAGGCCTCCCCGGACCGAACCATGGCCCATGAAGCGCTTTTACGGACCACCTCCCAAAAATGTCATTGCTTGCGCATAAAACCCCCCCAAAACCACATAAACATAAGAAAATGAAAAACAAAACAAAAAAGCCATTGCTAACAAAAAGTATGCATGAAAAAATAACAAATTCCATTCATGAGAATCCAAATCTGTCATACCTAAAGATCATGCATGATAAAGTTGCCCATGAAAAAAAAGTAGAGACGAAACTAAGTTTTTCCATGTGGTCAGCAAAACATTCTACAACATGGCAAAAATGGCATGAAAACGTGCTTGGAGCTTGAGTGCTTGTCATCAAGAGCATGACAAATGAAAAAAAAACAATTTGTGACCATAATTGCCATGTGTAATTCATGAGAAATGTGGAAAAAAGGTATGAATTATATATCATTTGCCAGGGCAATTTTAGAGATATGTAATTAAAGATCTGTACATGGCAAATTTAGACAGCATAGTGGATTGACGTGGCAAAATGATGTGTACAAATAGCAATTTGCCATGGCAACTATTTACTAAAACAAACGCTATCATGGCATCTATTTAGTAAAACAATTTGGAATGACAAAAAATAGAGGGCAACTCACACACATTCAATGTTGCCATACAAAAAACCTGAGTAGATTTAGAGAGCAAAGGTGCATTGACATGGAAAACGATCTCTAAAAATGACTAACATTTTTCCATGGTCTATGGAAAGTTCATGTCAAATTCATTTCAAAAAGTGCCATGGCAACTATTTAGTAACACGAAAGATGGTAGGTATTTAAGATTTTAAAATTTGCCATGCCATTTGATGATAATTTGCCATGTCAAATGATCTTACTAAAATGAAAGGTAGAAATTGAAGATTGTAAAATTGCCATGTCAAAATTGATGATAATTTTGACATGGCAAATAATCTCTAATTCGTAATGATTTTCCATTGTATATGAAATTAAATGATGTCTAATTCATTAGAAATGTAGAAACAAAAATGGTACGAATTGTGTATTATTTTCCGTGGAAATTTTTTAAAGATATGTGATAAAAAGATATTCGAATACATGGGAAATTTAGACAACATAGTGAATTGACATGGCAAACAAAACAAAATGTTGAGTTACACAATCACAACAGAAGAGAAGACTTGCCTTGCAACCTGGCAACTATTTAGAAACGATAATCCATTAACTAAAATTAACGAATTTATTTCTTTCCTAAAACAGTGGAGAATTTGCCATGGAAAAATTCTAGAGAACAGGAATTGTACCTAAAAAATGTTGTGTGATCAATCCATTTCAGGTTGCACAAGATTGTCATGCGCCACTATTAATATGTTTTCATGAATTTTCCGTGCAACTATTTACAAAGATTTCTAAATCACCAACATTTCTTGTATCAACTAATCCTATCACTAAGCAACCGTCGAAAGAATGGAAACATTGCCATGGAAAAAAATCTAGAGAATACAATACCTAAAAAATGCCATGCGATGAATCCATCCATTTTACACAACATGTCCATGCTAACATATTTAAAAGTATGTTTGAAGTTGCCACAGTAACATATTTAAAAGTTAGAACACAAAACTTAATTTGACATGGCAACAGAAAGTTGACTTGGCAAGGCAGCATATTTGAAGTTCCGATGGCAACAGATTGCAATTAATAGTATTTTGGAAAAGGATGAAGAAAGTTTGAATTCAATGAAGAAATTTTGAATTTGATGAACATTTCTAGAAATCAATGGACAAATTTTGAATTTGATAAACATTTTTTAAAAATGATGATCAAATTTATAGTTTGATGATACTTTTTTTATTCGATGAACAAATTTTGAATTTGATGAACATTTTAAAAGTCATGATGAACACAAATGAATTCGATGAACTTTTTTACATTGATGAACATTTTTTGAATTTGATGAAAAATTCAAATTTGAAAAGAAAATTCACAAAAAAACTGAAAAAATAAAAGAAGAAAAAAGGGAAAAGAAAAAGGAAAGCAGAAAAAGAAAAAGAAAAAGAAGGAAAACATGAGGAGGGTAAGCGCGTGGTTGGTCGGCGGCGCCCTACATCCCGAATAGGAAGCGTTGTTTGTAGATAGGAGACATAACTTTGTTTAGACAAAAATAAGGCTGTATCTTCACAACCGAGGCCTATGTGAAACGCCCGACCCATGTTTGTAGGGAGCGGCTGGTGTCTTGCGTTGACTCTTGACCGACATGACAAAGACGGTCGAACATAAAGGACGCATTTGGTTATCTGCATCGTTTTCGCCCCTTTGCATACTTGTCCTAGGTCAGCCTGGTAGAGCTAATGCAGGAAAAAAACCAACATTTACATGTTGATTGGTTGACTATTGATAATCCCCAAGTGCAAGGAATCATCATAGCAATTTCCAAAGGTGGAAGTGATAAAGTATGCAGTGTCGAACTCACAAGGAGATAAAGGTAACATCAATATTCTCTCAAGTCCTATCTGCCACTGATACGACTCTACGTGCATCGAACGTTTGCTTCCAGCTAGAAACGAGAAATAAAACTATATTGTGGGTATGAAGAGGATAACTTTGCATGGTATTAGAGAGCTAAAATATAAAAGTAGGTGCTGTTATCATAAATTTAGAATATATTACTAAATATTATAAATAGCGAGTGTGGAATAATGATGGGTCTGAAGGAAATATGCCCTAGAGGCAATAATAAAGTTATTATTTATGACAAATGTTTATTATTCATGCTAGAATTGTATTAACCGGAAACATAATACATGTGTGAATACATAGACAAACATAGTGTCACTAGTATGCCTCTACTTGACTAGCTCGTTTATCAAAGATGGTTATGTTTCCTAACCATGGACAAAAGAGTTGTCATTTGATTAACGGGATCACATCATTAGGAGAATGATGTGATTGACTTGACCCATTCCGTTAGCCTAGCACTTGACCGTTTAGTATGTTGCTATTGCTTTCTTCATGACTTATACATGTTCCTGTAACTATGAGATTATGCAACTCCCGTTTACCGGAGGAACACTTTGGGTGCTACCAAACGTCACAACGTAACTGGGTGATTATAAAGGAGTACTACAGGTGTCTCCAAAGGTACATGTTGGGTTGGCGTATTTCGAGATTAGGTTTTGTCACTCCGATTGTCGGAGAGGTATCTCTGGGCCCTCTCGGTAATGCACATCACTATAAGCCTTGCAAGCAATGTGACTAATGAGTTAGTTGCGGGATGATGCATTACGTAATGAGTAAAGAGACTTGCCGGTAACGAGATTGAACTAGGTATTGGATACCGACGATCGAATCTCGGGCAAGTAACATACCGATGACAAAGGGAACAACGTATGTTGTTATGCGGTTTGACCGATAAAGATCTTCGTAGAATATGTAGGAGCCAATATGGGCATCCAGGTTCCGCTATTGGTTATTGACCAAGAATAGTTCTAGGTCATGTCTACATAGTTCTCGAACCCGTAGGGTCCGCACGCTTAAGGTTTCGATGACAGTTATATTATGAGTTTATGAGTTTTGATGTATCGAAGGAGTTCGGAGTCCCGGATGAGATCGGGGATATGACGAGGAGTCTCGAAATGGTCGAGATGTAAAGATCGATATATTGGACGACTATATTCGGATTTCGGAAAGGTTCCGAGTGATTCGGATATTTTTTGGAGTACCGGAGAGTTACGGGAATTCGCCGGGGAGTATATGGGCCTTATTGGGCCATACGGGAATAGAGGAAAGAGGCCGAAAGGAAGGAGGCGCGCAGCCCCCCTCTGGTCCGAATTGGACAAGGGGTGCGGCCCCCTTTTCCTTCATCCTCTCCCCCTCTTTCCCCCTTCTCCTACTCCAACAAGGAAGGAGGGAGTCCTACTCCCGGTGGGAGTAGGACTCCCCTTGGCGCGCCTCCTCCTAGGTCGGCCGCCCCCTCCCCCTTGCTCCTTTATATACGGGGGCAGGGGGCACCCCATGACACACAAGTTGATCTATGGATCATTCCTTAGCCGTGTGCGGTGCCCCCCTCCACCATATTCCACCTCGGTCATATCGTCGCAGAGTTTAGGCAAAGCCCTGCGCCAGTAGAACATCATCATCGTCACCACGCCGTCGTGCTGACGGAACTCATCCCCGAAGCTTTGCTGGATCGGAGCCCGGGGATCGTCATCGAGCTGAACGTGTGCTGAACTCGGAGGTGTCGTACGTTCGGTACTTGGATCGGTCGGATCGTGAAGACGTACGACTACATCAACCGCGTTGTCATAACGCTTCCGCTTACGGTCTACGAGGGTACGTGGACGAACACTCTCCCCTCTCGTTGCTATGCCATCACCATGATCTTGCGTGTGCGTAGGAAATTTTTGAAATTACTACGTTCCCCAACAGTGGCATCCGAGCCTAGGTTTTATGCGTTGATGTTATATGCACGAGTAGAACACAAGTGAGTTGTGGGCGATACAAGTCATACTGCTTACCAGCATGTCATACTTTGGATCGGCGGCATTGTTGGATGAAGCGGCCCGGACCGACATTACGCGTACGCTTACGCGAGACTGGTTCTACCGACGTGCTTTGCACACAGGTGGCTGGCGGGTGTCAGTTTCTCCAACTTTAGTTGAACCGAGTATGGCTACGCCTGGTCCTTGCGAAGGTTAAAACAGCACCAACTTGACAAACTATCTTTGTGATTTTGATGCGTAGGTAAGAACGGTTCTTGCTAAGCCCGTAGCAGCCACGTAAAATTTGCAACAACAAAGTAGAGGACGTCTAACTTGTTTTTGCAGGGCATGTTGTGATGTGATATGGTCAAGACGTGATGAGATATAAGTTATTGTATGAGATGATCATGTTTTGTTGAAGTTATCGGCAACTGGCAGAAGCCCTATGGATGTCTCTTTGTTGCATAAGATGCAAGTGCCAAATAATTGCTCTACTTTATCGCTATATGATAGCAATAGTTGCAAGAGCAATAGTTGGTGAGACAACCATGTGATGACACATTGACATAGATCAAGATGATGAAGATCATGGTGTCGTGCCGGTGACGATAGAGATCATGACAGTACTTTGGAGATGGAGATCAAAGGCGCAAGATGATCATGGCCATATCATGTCACATATTTTGATTGCATATGATGTTTATCTATTATACATCTTATTCTTGCTTTGATTGACGGTAGCATTTTAAGATGATCTCTCACTAATTATCAAGAAGTGTTCTCCCTGAGTATGCACCATTGCCAAAGTTCGTCGTGCCCAGACACCACGTGATGATCGGGTGTGATAAGCTCTACGTCCATCTACAACGGGTGCAAGCCAGTTTTGCACATGCGGAATACTCAGGTTAAACTTGACGAGCCTAGCATATGCAGATATGGCCTCGGAGCACAGAGACCGAAAGGTCGAGCATGAATCATATAGTAGATATGATCAACATAGTGATGTTCACCATTGAAAACTACTCCATCTCACGTGATGATCGGTTATGGTTTAGTTGATTTGGATCACGTGATCACTTAGATGACTAGAGAGATATCTGTCTAAGTGGGAGTTCTTAAGTAATATGATTAATTGAACTTAAATTTATCATGAACTTAGTCCTGGTAGTATTTTGCAAATTATGTTGTAAGATCAATAGCTTGCGTTGTTGCTTTCATATGTTTATTTGATATGTTCCTAGAGAAAAATGTATTGAAAGATGTTAGTAGCAATGATGCGGATTGGATCTGTGATCTGAGGTTTATCCTCATTGCTGCACAGAAGTATTATGTCCTTAATGCACCGCTAGGTGACAGACCTATTGCAGGAGCAGATGCAGACGTTATGAACGTTTGGCTAGCTCAATATGATGACTACTTGATAGTTTAGTGCACCATGCTTAAACGGCTTAGAATCGGGACTTCAAAGACGTTTTGAACGTCATGGACCATATGAGATGTTCCAGGAGTTGAAGTTAATATTTCCAGCAAATACTCGAGTTGAGAGATATGAAGTCTCCAACAAGTTCTATAGCTAAAATATGGAGGAGAATCGCTCAACTAGTGAGCATGTGCTCAGATTGTCTGGGTACTTCAATCGCCTGAATCAAGTGGGAGTTAATCTTCCAGATAAGATAGTGATTGACAGAATTCTCTAGTCATCATCACTAAGTTAGTAGAACTTTGTGATGAACTATAGTATGCAAGGGATAACGAAAACGATTCCCAAGCTCTTCGTGATGTTGAAATCGACGAAGGTAGAAATCAAGAAAGAGCATCAAGTGTTGATGATTGAAAAGACCACTAGTTTCAAGAAAAGGGCAAAGGGAAAGAAAGGGAACTTCAAGTGGAAATACAAGCAAGTTGTCACTCCCTCGAAGAAGCCCAAAGCTGGACCAAAGCCTGAAACTGAGTGATTACACTGCAAAGGAAATGGTCACTGGAAGCGGAGAAGCCCTGAATATTTGGTGGATAAGAAGGATGGCAAAGTGAACAAGGGTATATTTGATATACAGATTATTGATGTGTGCCTTACTAGTGTTTATAGTAGCCCCTGAGTATTTGATACTTGTTCGGTTGCTAAAATTAGTAACTCGAAACAGGAGTTACAGAATAAACAGAGACTAGTTGAAGGGGAAGTGACGATGAGTGTTGGAAGTAGTTCCAAGATTGATATGATCATCATCGCACACTCCCTATACTTTTGGGATTAGTGTTAAACCTAAATAAATGTTATTTGGCATTTGCGTTGAGCATGAATATGATTTGATCATATTTATTGCAATACGGTCATTCATTTAAAATCAGAGAATAATTGTTGTTCTGTTTACATGAATAAAACCTTCAATGGTCATACACCCAATGAAAATAGTTTGTTGGATCTCGATCGTAGTGATACACATATTCATAATATTGATGCCAAAAGATGCAAAGTTAATAATGATTGTGCAACTTATTTGTGGCACTGCCATTTGGGTCATATCGGTGTAAAGCGCATGAAGAAACTCCATAAAGATGGATTTTCGGAATCACTTGACTATGAATCATTTGATTCTTGCGAACCGTGCCTTTTGGGCAAGATGACTAAAACTCCGTTCTTCGGAACAATGGAACGAGCTACTGACTTGTTGGAAATAATACATACTGATGTATGCAGACCAATGAGTATGAAGGCTCGTGGCAAGTATCGTTATTTTCTGACCTTCACAAGATGATATGAGCAGATATGGGTATATCTACTTGATGAAACATAAGTCTGAAATAGTTGAAAGGTTCAAAGAATTTCAGAGTGAAGTGGAAAAATCATCGTAACAAGAAAATAAAATTTCTGTGATCTGATCGCGGAGATGAATATTTGAGTTACGAGTTTGGTCTTCAATTAAAACAATGTGGAATAGTTTCACAGCTCACGCCACCTGGAACACCACAACGTTACGGTGTGTCCGAACGTCGTAGCCGCACTTTATTGGATATGGTGCGATCTATGATGTCTCTTACTGATTTACCACTATTGTTTTGGGGTTATGCATTAGAGACAGCTGCATTCACGTTAAAAGGGCACCATCTAAATCCGTTGAGATGACACCATATGAACTGTGGTTTAGCAAGAAACCCAAGTTGTCGTTTCTTAAAGTTTGGGGCTGCGATGCTTATGTGAAAATTTTCATCCTGATAAGCTCAAACCCAAATCGGAGAAGTGCGTCTTCATAGAATACCCAAAGGAAATTGTTGGGTACACCTTCAATCACAGATCCGAAGGCAAGATATTCGTTGCTAAAAATGGATCCTTTCTAGAGAAGGAGTTTCTCTTGAAAGAAGTGAGTGGGAGGAAAGTAGAGCTTGATGAGGTAACTGTACCTTCTCCCGAATTGGAAAATAGTTCATCACTGAAATCAGTTCCAGTGATTCCTACACCAATTAGTGAGGAAGCTAATGATGATGATCATGAAACTTCAGATCAAGTTACTACAGAACCTCGTAGGTCTTCCAGAGTACGGTCCACACCAGAGTGGTACGGTAATCCTGTTCTGGAAGTCATGTTACTTGACCATGATGAACCTACGAACTATGAGGAAGCGATGATGAGCCCAGATTCCGAAAAATGGCTGGAGGCCATGAAATCTGAGATAGGATCCATGTATGAGAACAAAGTGTGGACTTTGGTGGACTTGCCCGTTGATCGGCAAACCATAGAAAAATAAATGGATCTTCAAGAGGAAGACGGACGTTGATAGTAGTGTTACTATCTACAAAGCTCGACTTGTCGAAAAAAGGTTTTTGACAAGTTCAAGGTATTGACTACAATGAGATTTTGTCAACTGTAGCGATGCTTAAGTCTGTCCGAATCATGTTAGCAATTGCCACAATTTATGAAATCTGGCAAATGGATGTCAAAACTGCGTTCCTTAATGGTTTTCTTAAAGAAGAGTTGTATATGATGCAACCAGAAGGTTTTGTCAATCCTAAAGGTGCTAACAAAATATGCAAGCTCCAGCTATCCATTTATGGACTGGTGCAAGCATCTCGGAGTTGGAATATACGCTTTGATAAGTTAATCAAAGCATATAGTTTTATACAAACTTGCGGTCAAGCCTGTATTTACAAGAAATTGAGTGGGAGCACTACAACATTTCTGATAAGTATATGTGAATGACATATTGTTGATCAGAAATAATGTAGAGTTATTCTGCAAAGCATAAATGAGTGTTTGAAAGGAGTCTTTTCAAAGAAAGACTTCAGTAAAGCTACTTACACATTGAGCATCAAGATCTATATACTTAGATTAAGACGCTTGATAAGATTTTTTCAATGAGTACATACCTTGATAAAATTTTGAAGTAGTTCAAAATGGAACAGTCAAAGAAGGAGTTCTTGCCTGTGTTCCAAGGTGTGAAGTTGAGTAAGACTCAAATCCCGACCACGGCAGAAAACAGAAAGAGAATGAAAGTCATTCCCTATGCATCAGTCATAGGTTCTATAAAAGTATGCCATGTTATGGTCCAGACCTATTGTATACTCTACCCTGGTTTGGCAAGGGAGTACAATAGTGATTTAGGAGTAGATCACTGGACATTGGTCAAAATTATCCTCAGTGGAATAAGGATATGTTTCTCGATTATGGAGGTGACAAAAGGTTCGTCATAAAGGTTTACGACAATACAAGTTTTGGCACCAATCCAGATGACTCTAAGTGTCAATCTGCATACATATTGAAAGTGGGAGCAATTAGCTACAGTAACTCCGCGCAGAGCATTGTAGACATAGAATATTTGCAAAATACATACGGCTCTGAATATGACAGACCCGTTGACTAAGCTTCTCTCATGAGCAAAACATGATCACACCTTAGTACTCTTTTGGGTGTTAATCACATAGCAATGTGAACTAGATTATTGACTCTAGTAAACCCTTTGGGTGTTGGTCACATGACGATGTGAACTATGGGTGTTAATCATATACATATATGAATATTGGTGTTAAATCACATGGCGATGTGAACTAGATTATTGACTCTAGTGCAAGTGGGAGACTGAAGGAAATATGCCCTAGAGGCAATAATAAAGTTATTATATTCATGCTAGAATTGTATTAACTGGAAACATAATACATGTGTGAATACATAGACAAACATAGTGTCACTAGTATGCCTCTACTTGACTAGCTCGTTTATCAAAGATGGTTATGTTTCCTAACCATGGACAAAAGAGTTGTCATTTGATTAACGGGATCACATCATTAGGAGAATGATGTGATTGACTTGACCCATTCCGTTAGCCTAGCACTTGATCGTTTAGTATGTTGCTATTGCTTTCTTCATGACTTATACATGTTCCTGTAACGAGATTATGCAACTCCCGTTTACCGGAGGAACACTTTGGGTGCTACCAAACGTCACAACGTAACTGGGTGATTATAAAGGAGTACTACAGGTGTCTCCAAAGGTACATGTTGGGTTGGCGTATTTCGAGATTAGGTTTTGTCACTCCGATTGTCGGAGAGGTATCTCTGGGCCCTCTCGGTAATGCACATCACTATAAGCCTTGCAAGCAATGTGACTAATGAGTTAGTTGCGGGATGATGCATTACGTAACGAGTAAAGAGACTTGCCGATAACGAGATTGAACTAGGTATTGGATACCGACGATCGAATCTCGGGCAAGTAACATACCGATGACAAAGGGAACAACGTATGGTGTTATGCGGTTTGACCGATAAAGATCTTCGTAGAATATGTAGGAGCCAATATGGGCATCCAGGTTCCGCTATTGGTTATTGACCAAGAATAGTTCTAGGTCATGTCTACATAGTTCTCGAACCCGTAGGGTCCGCACGCTTAAGGTTTCGATGACAGTTATATTATGAGTTTGTGAGTTTTGATGTACCGAAGGAGTTCGGAGTCCCGGATGAGATCGGGGACATGACGAGGAGTCTCGAAATGGTCGAGACGTAAAGATCGATATATTGGACGACTATATTCGGAGTTCGGAAAGGTACCGAGTGATTCGGGTATTTTTCGGAGTACCGGAGAGTTACGGGAATTCGTCGGGGAGTATATGGGCCTTATTGGGCCATACGGGAATAGAGGAAAGAGGTCAAAAGGAAGGAGGCGCGCAGCCCCCCTCTGGTCCGAATTGGACAAGGGGTGCGGCCCCCTTTTCCTTCCTCCTCTCCCCCTCTTTCCCCCTTCTCCTACTCCAACAAGGAAGGAGGGAGTCCTACTCCCGGTGGGAGTAGGACTCCCCTTGGCGCGCCTCCTCCTAGGCCGGCCGCCCCTCCCCCTTGCTCCTTTATATACGGGGGCAGGGGGGCACCCCATGACACACAAGTTGATCTAAGGATCGTTCCTTAGCCGTGTGCGGTGCCCCCCTCCACCATATTCCACCTCGGTCATATCGTCGCAGAGTTTAGGTGAAGCCCTGCGCCGGTAGAACATCATCATCGTCACCACGCCGTCGTGCTGACGGAACTCATCCCCGAAGCTTTGTTGGATCAGAGCCCGGGGATCGTCATCGAGCTAAACGTGTGCTGAACTCGGAGGTGCTGTATGTTCGGTACTTGGATCGGTCGGATCGTGAAGACGTACGACTACATCAACCGCGTTGTCATAACGCTTCCGCTTACGGTCTACGAGGGTACGTGGACGAACACTCTCCCCTCTCGTTGGTATGCCATCACCATGATCTTGCGTGTGCGTAGGAAAATTTTGAAATTACTACGTTCCCCAACAGGGTCGGTGTGTGGAATTTTCCTAGCCAATTGTTAACAAGATTGGTAATCATTATTGTAACTTCATATGAGGGAGAGGCATAATCTAACATACTTTCTCTTCTTGGATTATATGCACTTATGATTGGAACTATAGCAAGCATCCGCAACTACTAAAGATTATTAAGGTAAAACCCAACCATAGCATTAAAGCATCAAGTCCCCTTTATCCCATACGCAATAACCCCCTTACTTGGGTTTAAGCTTCTGTCACTCTAGCAACCCATTATAAGCAAATCATGAATGTATTGCAACACCCTTCAGCGGGAATCCCTCACGCGTGCGCGGCACGGAAGGCACAATAGGACAACACCAAAACAAAACATATAAGTCATACCAATCTAAATCATCAATCAACCCAAAGACAAAGGATATCTACTCAAAAAATTATAGGATGGCAACACATCATTGGATTATAATATGTGGCATAAAGCACCATGTTTGTAACGCCCATGATGGCAACACATCAATTAGAGGCATAACCACATTATGGTTTTGTCGCAAGAAGGGTCATGTTCACACAATCCCATGTAATGAACAAGAAAGGGATAAATAGAGTTGGCTTACATTCGCCACTCCACACAAAGATCATATAATTCATGCATCATTCAGAGTACACACATAGTCCGACTATGGACAAATCCAAATAAAAAGAAGATAACCCTAAATGCTAGATCCCCGATCGTCCCAACTGGGCTCCACTACTGATCATCAGGAAACTAAACATAGTAACGACCAAGGTCATCGTCGAACTCCCACTTGAGTTCGGTGGCATCACTTGCACTGGTATCATCAGCACCTGCAACTGTTTTGGTAGTATCTGTGAGTCATGATGACTCAGCAATCTCAAAACCCGCGAGATCAAAACTATTTAAGCTTATGGGTAGGATAAGGTAATGAGGTGGAGTTGCAGCAAGCGCTAAGCAAATATGGTGGCTAACATACGAGTACAAGAGTAAGATGAGAAACTACGCAACGGTCGTGAAGCTAGAACGGATCAAGAAGTGATGCTGAACTACTTACGTTCAATCATAATCCAAACCGTGTTCACTTCCCAGACTCTGCCAAAAAGAGACCATCATGGCTACACATGAGGTTGATGCATTTTAATTAAGTCAAGTGTCAAGTTCTCTACAACCTGATATTAACAAATTCCCATCTGCCACATAACCGCGGGCACGGCTCTCGAAAGTTTATACCCTGTAGGGGTGTCCCAACTTAGCCCATCAGAAGCTCTCACGGTCAACGAAGAATATTACTTCTCCCGGAATCACCCGATCAGAATCAGAATCCCGGTTACAAGACATTTCGGCAATGGTAAAACAAGACCAACAAGTCCGCCCGAATGTGCCGACAAATCCCGATAGGATATGCACATATCTCGTTCTCAGGGCACACCGGATAGGTCAAGCTATGAGTAAAACCAGCCCTCAAGTTTGCCCGAGCTGGCCCCGCAGGCTACCTGATTCGGACCAACACTCAAAGGCGCACTGGCCCAGGGGGGTTAAAATAAAGATGACCCTTGAGTCTGCAGAACCCAAGGGAAAGGTATAGGTGGTAGGTAGGCAAATATTAAAACCAAGGTTGGGCCTTGCTGGAGGAGTTTTATTCAAGGCGAACTGTCAAGGGGGGCCCATAACCCCAACCGCTTAAGGAACGCAAAATCAAGGAACATAACACCGGTATGATGGAAACTAGGGCGGCAAGAGTGGAACAAAACACCAGGCATAAGGCCGAGCCTTCCACCCTTTACCAAGTATATAGATGCATTAATTAAAATACGAGATATTTTTGATATCCCAACATGTTCACGTTCCAACCTGGAGCAATCTTCAACATCACCTGCAACTAACAATGCTATAAGAGGGAGCTGAGAAAAAGCGGTAACATAGCCAAACAACGGTTTGCTAGGAAGGGGGGGGGGTTAGAGGCTTGACATGGCAATATGGGAGGCATGATAAACAAGTGGTAGGAAGCGCGACATAGCGATAGAACGAACAACTAGCAAGAAAAGATAGAAGTGATATCAAGGGTAATGGTCATCTTGCCTGAAATTCCTCTAGGAAGAAGACCGAATCCATGAAGTAGACGAACCAACGTAGTCGAACAAATCCTCACAATCGCAATGTAAACGGAACTATCAAGGAGAAGCGCAACCGGAAAGAAGCAAACAACATGGTAAACAGCCATCACATAAGCTTGGCATGATGCACAATCAAGTATGATGCATGCCCGATTTAAATAGGCATGGCATGGCAAAGTGCACAAATAATACTACAAATTAATGGAGCTCAATATGCAACGAGTTGCATATTGACGAAACACCACATTCGAGTTATTTAGTTTGCTCTCGTTTAGGTACATAACAATATTAAATGTTGTTAAACATGGAAAGAGGTGAAACATAAATAAACTAACTATTTAGGCAAGTTTAAATGAGGCCGGAAACAACAACCAACAATTCGGGAAAATCCTCATGTCCATATTTCAAATTTGGTACTGTTCTGCCCTAAAACATATTTTAATGTTGTTAAACAATAAAACAAAGTGCATCAAGTTAAACTATGCATTTTTCTAGACAACTTACATGTATAGTTTATTTAATTCGGAGCTAGGGTTATTTAGTTATGAAATAAATCATTTTAACATGTGATTTATGCAAAATAATAGCAAACAGCAAGTTAAACATTTTTAACATGGTTGAAAGTTGCAAATTATTAAACTAGATGAAATACTAAGCATTTTTCATATTTGAAGCATTAACATATGGTGCATGGTTATTTAGTTATTATATGCATGAACACCAGGGGTTTTGCTGTAAAATTGCACTCTCTGGATAAATTGCAAAATCGCTAAAATGGGAAAAAACATGATACGGGCCACATCTGCTGGGCCAATAGTGTACAGGAGAGGGGCTGGAGGGGTTGCTCACCCTGTGCCAAGGCCCAGCTGGGAGCAGAGGAGGAGAAGGGCCGGCCCATGGGACATAGTTGACTGGTCCACACAGGTGGGACGGGGTCAACACGGGCGAGTGATACATGTCCGTCGTATCTATAATTTTTGATTGTTCCATGCCAATATTATTCAACTTTCATATACTTTTGGCAACTTTTTATACTATTTTTGGGACTAACATATTAATCGAGTGCCCAGTGCCAGTTCCTGTTTGTTGCATGTTTAATGTTTCGCAGAAAACCAATATACAACGGAGTCCAAACGGGATAAAAACGGACGGAGAATACTTTTGGAATATTTATGATATTGGGAAGAAGAACCAACGCGAGACGATGTCCGAGGGGGCCATGAGGTGGGGGCGTGCCCCTGACCCTCGTGGGCACCCCTAAGGCAGTTGCTGCTCTTCTTTTGCCGCAAGAAAGATAATTTCCGAAAAAAATCGTGGCGAAGGTTTCAATCCAATCGGAGTTACGGATTTCGGGATATATAAGAAACGGTGAAAGGGCAAAATCAGGGAACACAGAAATAGAGAGAGACAGAGAGACATGTCCAATCTCGGAGGGGCTCTTGCCCCTCCCACGCTATGGAGACCATGGACCAGAGGGGAAACCCTTCTCCCATCTAGGGAGAAGGTCAAGGAAGAAGAAGAAGAAGGGGGGCTCTCTCCCCCTCGCTTCCGGTGGCGCCGGAACACCACCGGGGGGCCATCATCATCACCGCGATCTACACCAACACCGCTGTCATCTTCACCAACATCTCCGTCACCTTCCCCCATCTATATTCAGCGGTCCACTCTCCCGCAACCCGCTGTACCCTCTACTTGAACATGGTGCTTTATGCTTCATATTATTATCCAATGATGTGTTGCCACCCTATGATGTCTGAGTAGATTTTCATTGTCCTATCGGTAATTGGTGAATTGCTATGATTGGTTTAACTTGCTTGTGGTTATGTTGCTGTCCTATGGTGCTATCTGTGTCGCGCCAGCGTGAGGGATTCCCGCTGTAGGGTGTTCTAATACGTTCATGATTTGCTTATAGTGGGTTTCTTGAGTGACAGAAGCATGAACCCGAGTAAGGGGGTTGTGGCGTATGGGATAAAGGGGACTTGATGCTTTAATGCTATGGTTGGGTTTTACCTTAATGATCTTTAGTAGTTGCGGATGCTTGCTAGAGTTCCCATCATAAGTGCATATGATCCAAGAAGAGAAAGTATGTTAGCTTATGCCTCTCCCACATAAAACTTGCTATCGGTCTAGTAAAGAAGTCAATTGCCTAGGGACAATTTCAAAACTCCTACCACCACTTTTCCACACTCGCTATATTTACTTTATTGCTTATTTATCTAAACAGCCCCAAGTTTATATTTACGTGATTCTTTCAATTCTATCCAACAACACCTACAAAGTACTTCTAGTTTCATACTTGTTCTAGGTAAATCGAACAGCAAGCGTGTGTAGAGTTGTATCGTTGGCCGATAGAACTTGAGGGAATATTTGTTCTACCTTTAGCTCCTTGTTGGATTCGACACTCTTACTTATCGAAAGAGGCTACAATTGATCCCTATACTTGTGGGTTATCAAGACCTTTTTCTGGCGCCGTTGCCGGGGAGTCATAGCGTGGGGTGAATATTCTCGTGTGTGCTTGTTTGCTTTATCACTAAGTAATTTTTATTTGCTGTTATTAGTTGTTTTCTATCTTTAGTCATGGGTAGGAAACACAAAATACCAAACAAAAATAGTTGTACCTACTACACCAATGGTTGAAGAACCACTCAAAATCTATCACACTCCTGAGGCTTTTTACTTGGATCATCTTCGATCCCTATGTGCTCGTGCTGAAACCCCAACTAGCTTAGGTGAGGGAAAATATTTAGATGAGCATGCTTGTTATGTGCGACACCGCATATCTAAAATAGGGAAACTTTTATCGGATCAAATTCATCGTTTGCAATGCTATGCTTGGAAATTATGTGAAATATATGATTTTACTTGTTGTTCTGAAGACCCTAAGAAACACCTTCCCTACCAATGTGAATTTAGTGATAATGGAATCGTATCATCGTATGCTAAGGGTGTTTACAATTACTATGATGTTCAACAAATTGAAGAATTTGTTTCTTTTAAGGGTGCTTATGAAATTGCTTCTTTGATTGGAAAGTATGATGCTACTCTTTACAAATCTGAAAGTTTTGCCATACTCAAATATTGCTATGATAATTATGCTTCTAATCTTATATTAAACCATATATTGAGGACTCCTCCGCTGTCCAAGAAGAGACTAATATTTTGCAGGAGTCTTTGGAAGAAGAAATTGATGAAACTATGAGCTCATTGGATGAAAAAGATGATGAGGAGAGTGAAGTACAAAAGGAGGAAGAGCGGATTAGCTACCCGTGCCCACCTTCTAATGAGAGTAACTCTTCAACTCATACATTGTTTAATTCCCCTTCGTGCTTACCGAAGGATGATTGCTATGATGATTGTTATGATCCCGTTGATTCTTTTAAAATATCCCTTTTTGATAATGCTTGCTATGCTTGTGGCCAAGATGCCAATATGAATTATGCTTATGGAGATGAACTTACTATAGTTCCTTATGTTAAACATGAAATTGTTGCTATTGCACCCACGCATGATAGTCCTATCATATTTTTGAATTCTCCCGACTACACTATATCGGAGAAGTTTGCACTTATTAAGGATTATATCGATGGGTTGCCTTTTACTACTACACATGATGATTTTGATGAATATAATATGCATGTTCTTGTTGCTCCTATTTGCAATTATTATGAGAGAGGAACTACATCTCTGCCTCTTTATGTTTCCAATATGATAAAATTGCAAAAACTGCTTATACTATGCATTGGCCTTTACTATGTGTGCATGAATTGTTCTTTTATGACATGCCGATGCATAGGAAGAGAGTTAGACTTTTTTATTGTTTGATATATGTTACTTTGTGCTCACTACAAAATCACAAATCATTTTTAATTAAAATTGGCTTTGATATACCTTGGGATCCGGGTGGATCCATTACTTGAGCACTATATGCCTAGCTTAATGGCTTTAAAGAAAGCGCTGCCAGGGAGACAACCCGGAAGTTTTATAGAGTCATTTATTTCTATTGAGTGCTTTTATATATAGTCTAAAAACAAAAAAATAAAGAGGTGAACCAAAATTTTTTCAAAAAGGAAAGTGAAAGTGAGAGAGATAAGCTTTGTTAAAGTGGGAGCTAGCCTTGAACTTTGTTCATGCTCACGGAAACTTTGCGAATCTTAATTACAGACACTTTTCAACAAAAATAATTATCCCCTTGTATAATTCCATTGTATTATAAAAATAATGTGCCAAGGTTTCCCTTTAGGATGTTTACAATGCTTGTTGGTTTATGCGGTGAAGGACAGAAACTTTGGCTGTAGTGCGCGATTTTACATTTTTTACTGGAACGTCAAACAGTTTTGAAACTTTTTTGCACTGTCTTTCTATACAAATTTCTTATTTTTCCTAATTTGTGCAGAATTTTTGGAGTAGCATAAGTATGGTGAATGTTCATATTACTACATACTGTCCTGTTTAAGACAGATTCTGTTTTTGATGCATAGTTTGCTTGTTTTGATGAAACTATCAATTTCTATCAGTGGATTAAGCCATGGAAAAGTTATATTACAGTAGACACAATGCAAAAACAAAATATGAATTCCTTTGCAATAGTACTTAGAGTAGTGATTTGCTTTATTATACTAACGGATCTTATCGAGTTTCTGTTGAAGTTTTGTGTGGATGAAGTGTTCGAAGATCGAGGAGGTCTCGATATGAGGAAAAGGAGGAGAGGCAAGAGCTAAAGCTTGGGGATGCCCAAGGCACACCAAGTAAATATTCAAGGAGACTCAAGCGTCTAAGCTTGGGGATGCCCCGGAAGGCATCCCATCTTTCTTCGACAAGTATCGGTATGTTTTCGGATTCGTTTCGTTCATGCGATATGTGCAAATCTTGGAGCGTCTTTTGCATTTAGTTTTCACTTTCATTTTTGCACCATGCTGGTATGAGATAGTCCTTGCTTGATTTATAGAATGCTCATTGCACTTCACTTATATCTTTTGAGTATGTCTTTATAGAATGCTTCATGTGCTTCACTTATATCATTTGAAGTTTGGATTGCCTGTTTCTCTTCACATAGAAAACTGCCATTTGTAGAATGCTCTTTTGCTTCACTTATATTTGTTAGAGTGTGGGCATATCTTTTGTAGAAAGATTTAAACTTTCTTGCTTCACTTATATCTATTTAGAGAGATGACAGGAATTGGTCATTCACATGGTTAGTCATAAAATCTTACGTAAAACTTGTAGATCACTGAATATGATATGTTTGATTCCTTGCAATAGTTTTGCGATATAGAGATGATAATATGTGGGAGGTACTAGTAAATGGTTGTGTTTAGTAAGGTTATTGGTGTTAAGTATTGTGATTCCCGAAGCATGCACGTATGGTCTCCTAACTATGTAACCAAATTGGCGCGCATTGTATTTTTATTGTTTATCTTTGCGTCAAGGTTGGGGGGGCGCGATGGTTAACTCCTACCAACCTCCCCCCTAGGAGCATGCGTAGTAGTACTTTGCTTCGAGGGCTAATAAACTTTTGCAATAAGTATATGAGTTCTTTATGACTAATGTGAGTCCATGGATTATACGCACTCTCACCCTTCCATCATTGCTAGCCTCTTCGATACCGTGCATTGCCCTTTCTCACCTTGAGAGTTGGTGCAAACTTCGCCGGTGCATCCAAACCCCATGATATGATATGTTCTATCACACATAAGCCTCCTTATATCTTCCTCAAAACAGCCACCATACCTACCTATCATGGCATTTCCATAGCCATTCTGAGATATATTGCCATGCAACTTCCATCATCATCATATACATGACTTGAGCATTCATTGTCATGTTGCTTTGCATGATCGTAAGATAACTAGCATGATGTTTTCATGGCTTGTCCATTTTTTGATGTCATTTCTATGCTAGATCATTGCACATCCTGGTACACCATCAGAGGCATTCATATAGAGTCATATCTTTGTTCTAGATATCGAGTTGTAATATTGAGTTGTAAGTTAATAAAAGTGTGATGACCATCATTATTAGAGCATTGCCCCAGTGAGGAAAGGATGACAGAGACTATGACTCCCCCACAAGTCGGGATGAGACTCCGGACTTTATGGAAAATAAAAGAGGCCAAAGAAGCCCCAAAAAAAGAGGCCAAAGAAGCCCACCAAAAAAAATAAAAAAAATAAAAAATAAAAACAATTGAGAGAAAAAGAGAGAAGGGTCAATGTTACTATCCTTTTACCACACTTGTGCTTCAAAGTAGCACAATGTTCTTCATAGAGAGAGTCTCCTATCCTTTCACTTTCACATACTAGTGGGAATTTATCATTATAAAACTTGGCTTGTATATTCCGATGATGGGCTTCCTCAAATGCTCGAGGTCTTCATGAGCAAGCAAGTTGGATGCACACCCACTTAGTTTTCAGTTTGAGCTTTCATACACTTATAGCTCTAGTGCATCCGTTGCATGGCAATCCCTACTCCTCACATTGACATCAATTGATGGGCATCTCCATAGCCCGTTAATTAGCCGCGTCGATGTGAGACTTTCTCCCTTTTTGTCTTCTCCACATAAACTTCCACCATCATATTCTATTCCACCTATAGTGCTATATCCATGGCTTGTGCTCATGTATTGCGTTAAGGTTGAAAAAGCTGAAGTGCATTAAAAAGTATGAACCAATTTGTTGGCTGACATCGGGATGAGCATGAGGGGTACCTTGTGTTAAGAAAAGGGAGCATAAAAGACTATATGATTTTGTAGGGATAATGTTCTGAAGCATTGATATTTTGAAACACATGATTGCTTGTTGGGATGCCCGAAGTATTATTGTTTTGATGTCAAATGATAGACTATTGCCTTGAATCACTCGTGTCTTAATATTCATGCCATGATTAGATTACATCATCAAGTGCTAGGTAGCATTCCACATCAAAAATTATCTTTTTTTATCATTTACCTACTCGAGGACGAGCAGGAATTAAGCTTGGGGATGCTGATACGTCTCTGTTGTATCTATAATTCTTGATTGTTCCATGGCAATATTATTCAACTTTCATATACTTTTGGCAAATTTTTATACTATTTTTGGGACTAACATATTGATACAGTGCCAGTTCCTATTTTTCGCATGCTTTATGTTTCGCAGAGAACCCATATCAAACGGAGTCCAAACGGGATAAAACGGACGGAGAATATTTTTGGAATATTTATGATTTTTGGGAAGAAGAACCAATGCGAGACAATGCCCGAGGGGGCCACGAGGCAGGGGGGCGCCCCCTGACCCTCGTGGGCACCCCCGTAAGGCGGTTGCTGCTCTTCTTTTGCCGCAAGAAAGCTAATTTCCTGAAAAAAATTCATGGCGAAGGTTTCAATCCAATCGGAGTTACAGATCTCCGGATATATTAGAAACGGTGAAAGAGCAGAATTAGGGAACGCAGAAACAGAGAGAGACAGAGAGACATGTCTAATCTCGGAGGAGCTTTCGCCCCTCCCACGCCATGGAGACCATGGACCATAGGGGAAACCCTTCTCCCATCTAGGGAGAAGGTCAAGGAAGAAGAAGAAGGGGGGCTCTCTCCCCCTTGCTTCCAGTGGTGCCGGAACGCCGCCGGGGGGCCATCATCATAACCGCGATCTACACCAACACCACCATCATTTTCACCAACATCTCCATCACCTTCACCCATCTATATTCAGCGGTCCACTCTCCCGCCCGTTGCACCCTCTACTTGAACATGATGCTTTATGCTTCATATTATTATCCAATGATGTGTTGCCATCCTATAACGTCTGAGTAGATTTTCGTTGTCCTATCGGTAATTGGTGAAGTGCTATGATTGGTTTAATTTGCTTGTGGTTATTTTGCTGTCCTATGGTGCTCTCTGTGTCATGCAAGCGTGAGGGATTCCCGCTGTAGGGTGTTGCAATACATTCATGATTCGCTTATAGTGGGTTGCTTGAGTGATAGAAGCATAAACCCGAGTAAGGGGGTTGTGGCGTATAGGATAAAGGGGACTTGATGCTTTAATGCTATGGTTGGGTTTTACCTTAATGATCTTTAGTAGTTGCGGATGCTTGCTAGAGTTCCAATCATAAGTGCATATGATCCAAGAAGAGAAAGTATGTTATCTTATGCCTCTCCCACATAAAACTTGCTATCGGTCTAATAAAGAAGTCAATTGCCTAGGGACAATTTTACAACTCCTACCACCACTTTTCCCCACTCGCTATATTTACTTTATTTCTTCTTTATCTAAACAGCCCCTAGTTTATATTTGCATGCTCTTTATATTCTTGCAGTTCTATCCAACAACACCTACAAAGTACTTCTAGTTTCATACTTGTTCTAGGTAAAGCAAACGTCAAACGTGCGTACAGTTGTATCGGTGGCAGATAGAACTTGAGGGAATATTTGTTCTACCTTTAGCTCCTCGTTGGGTTTGACACTCTTACTTATCGAAAGAGGCTACAATTCATCCCCTATACTTGTGGGTTATCAGCGAGCCAAGCAGAGGTTGAGGGCGTGGCCCTCTGCTCGACAGGAAGCAGAGCCGTGGCGGTGCAGGCAACTCAGCGGGAGGATGGAGCGACGGGAACAAGAGGAGACCGCCGGATCTGGCGGTAGGCTCCTGGGACGGTGCCGGATCAGAAGAAGAGGACGACCCTCGCATGGAATTTGCAGGGGAAAATTGGTGGCTGGGCAATCAGCGAGGAGCGACGCGAGGAGAGGAAAAGGAAGGCCGAAGAGGCACGACTTGACTACGGAGCTCACCTCCGATGATGCGGCAGCGCGGGCAAGGCAGGGAGACGGCAAGGCGTCTACTGCGAGGCTCCAGGACGAGGCCAACGGTGGCGCGTGGACTTGGTGCGGATGAGGCGAGGAGATCGTCAAGGGGCGACGCTCGGAGGACGCCAGCGGGAGGAAGAGCATCTCATGCACGCTCGGGGTCGAGCTCTTGCGTGAGGCCCTCAGGCACGAGGAGCTGGGGTACGCTGCAGGCTCGGGGAGGCAACGGAGGGTCGATCGGACGCGGCCATGGTGCTCCCTGTGAAACAGCAACAAAAAGAGAGGGTGTGCTCAGCGAAAAGAAGAACCAGGGGAAGGAAGAGAAAGGAAAAAATGAGGGGCGCGGCGAGGAGTTCCTGCTGGTGCGTCTGCTCATTGATACGTCTCCATCGTATCTACTTTTCCAAACACTTTTGCCCTTGTTTTGGACTCTAACTTGCATGATTTGAATGGAACTAACCCGGACTGACGTTGTTTTCAGCAGAGTTGCCATGGTGTTATTTTTGTGCAGAAATAAAAGTTCTCGGAATGACCTGAAAATCCACGAAGCAGCTTTTTAGAATTAATAAAAAATACTGGCGAAAGAATTAGCGTCAGGGGGCCCACACCCTTTCCACCAGGGTGGGGGGCGTGCCCCCTCAACTAGGGCGCGCCCCCCTACCTCATACCCCCTGGACGTCCACTAACCTCAACTCCAACTCCATATATTTGCTTTCACAGAGAAAAAAATCAGAGAGAAAGTTTCATCGTGTTTTACGATACGGAGCCGCTGCCAAGCCCTAATCTCTCTCGGGAGGGCTGATCTGAAGTCCGTTCAGGGCTCCGGAGAGGGGGGTTCGTCACCATCGTCATCATCAACCATCCTCCATCACCAATTTGATGATGCTCACAGCCGTGCGTGAGTAATTCCATCATAGGCTTGCTGGACGGTGATGGGTTAGATGAGATTTACCATGTAATCGCGTTAGTTTTGTTAGGGTTTGATCCCTAGTATCCACTATGTTCTGAAATTTTTGTTGCTATGACTTTGCTATGCTTAATGCTTGTCACTTGGGCCTGAGTGCCATGATTTCAGATCTAAACTCCTGATCCTATCTTGCAAGTCCATAGTCACCTATTATGTGTTATGATCCGACAACCCCGAAGTGACAATAATCGGGATACTTCTCGGTAATGATCGTAGTTTGAGGAGTTCATGTATTCACTATGTGTTAATTCTTAGGTCCGATACTCTATTCAAAGGAGGCCTTAATATCCCTTAGTTTCCACTAGGACCCCATTGCCACGGGAGGGTAGGACAAAAGATGTCATGCAAGTTCTTTTCCATAAGCACGTATGACTACATTCGGAATACATGCCTATATTACATTGATGAATTGGAGCTAGTTCTGTCTCACCCTATGTTATAACTATTACATGAGGAATCGCATCCAACATAATTATCCATCACTGATCCAATGCCTACGAGCTTTTCACATATTGTGCTTTGCTTATTTACTTTACTGTTGTTGCTGTTACAATTACTACAAAACTGCTACCGTTACTTTTGCCACTATTACCGTTACTTCCATACTACTTTGCTACTGAATACTTTGCTGCAGATACTAAGTTATCCAGGTGTGGTTAAATTGACAACTCAACTGCTAATACTTTAGAATATTCTTTGGCTCCCCTTGTGTCGAATCAGTAAATTTGGGTTGAATACTCTACCCTCGGAAAGTGTTGCGATCCCCTATACTTATGGGTTATCAAGACTATTATCTGGCGCCGTTGCCGGGGAGTGATAACCCACAAGTGTAGGGGATAATTGTAGCCTCTTTCGATAAATAAGAGTGTTGAACCCAACGAGGAGCTGAAGGTAGAACAAATATTCTCTCAAGTCCTATCTGCCATTGATACGACTCTACACACGCTTGGATAGGTTTGCAAGATAATAAAGAACACGTAAATAAAAAGTAGGGACTGTTTAGATAAATATGCAATAAAGTAAATATAGCGAGTGTGAAAAAGTGGTGGTAGGAGTGGTGAAATTGTCCCTAAGCAATTGACTATGTTGCTAGACCGATAGCAAATTTTATGTGGGAGAGGCATAAGCTACCATACTTTCTCTTCTGGGATCATATGCACTTCTGATTAGAACTCTAGCAAGCATCCGCAACTACTAAAGATCGTTAAGGTAAAACCCAACCATAGTATTAAAGCATCAAGTCCCCTTTATCCCATACACCACAACCCCCTTACTCGGGTTTATGCTTCTGTCACTCAAGCAACCCACTATAAGCGAATCATGAACGTAGTGCAACACCCTACAGCAGGAATCCCTCACGCTTGCGCGGCACGGAGGGCACGACAGGACAACAACGTAACCACAAGCAAATTAAACCAATCATAGAATTCATCAATCATCGGTAGGACAACGAAAATCTACTCACACATCATAGGATGGCAACACATCTGAGGGAGTCCTGGACTAGGGGGTGTCCGGATAGCCGGACTATCAATATCCGCCAGACTCCAAGACTACGAAGATACAAGATTGAAGACTCCGGCTCGTGTCCGGATGGTACTTTCCTTGGCGTGGAAGGCAAGCTTGGCAATACGGATATGTAGATCTCCTACCATTGTAACCGACTCTGTGTTACCCTAGCCCTCTCCGGTGTCTATATAAACCGGAGGGCTTTAGTCCGTAGGACAACATACATCTCAACAATCATACCATAGGCTAGCTTCTAGGGTTTAGCCTCCTTGATCTCGTGGTAGATCTACTCTTGTACTACCCATATCATCAATATTAATCAAGCAGGACGTAGGGTTTTACCTCCATCGAGAGGGCCCGAACCTGGGTAAAAACATTGTGTCCCTCGTCTCTTGTTACCATCCGCCTAGACGCACAGTTCGGGACCCCCTACCCGAGATCCGCCGGTTTTGACACCGACATTGGTGCTTTCATTGAGAGTTCCTCTGTGTCGTCACCGATAGAGCGGATGCCTCCACCCGTCTTCAAAGACGGCGTTTTCGCCGGAGGGGCCTTGGCCGCCGGCCAAACTATCCGGCTTGGTGGTTTTCTCATGACCGCCTGTCCGGCCGCCGCTTCGGCAATGACTTCTCAAGTCGTCGGAAGCAATCTTCGCGTCAGCCCTAAAGCTGCCGAACAGTTAGATCCAATAGAGCTCTCGTCTGTTAACGAGCTCTTGGATCGCATCGCCGCCCTGGGAGTCGTTACGGACTACAATCAGATTGGGCTTAAAACCGATCTGAGAGAGATTAACTCTCCCCAGGCCACCCACCACGTCGCAGTGGTAGAAGAGCAATACGGCAACTCTTTGCCAGTGTTGAAAACAATTCATGTCCGGATTCCCGAACCCCCCATGCCAGATTCCCGCGGGGGGACAGACTTCGATCGAGCATTGAACTTAAAATCATGCATCGCCCCGGACTCGCTGGATCGTCACCAGCAAACCAGACTTCCGAATTCGGAAACCCCTTGGCCTTTGAGCCTCAAGATGGGCAGGGATCCCGATTTTATTCCACCCACCCGCCCAGACATATGCGATCTATCTCTAATACGGCAAGAGCCTACCGAAACAGTACATCACTACTGGGCCAGATTCCTCCTGGTTATGGACAGGATAAAGGACTGCCGAGAGGAAAACGCAATATCAATCTTCTGCAATAACTGCACGGACAAGGGAATACTAAACGCCATTGATCGTCGCAAAATTACGCGCTTCACCGATCTGGCATCCATTGTACGAAAGTACTGTGCGATGGAGAGTTTCCGGAAAACCGAAAATCAATTTTGGGATAATCCGGCCTCAAACCTAGTCCGCAGTAAAAGGGCGCCTTACACTCAGGCCCCAGATGCAAAAACAAAAAAACAAAAACCCAATAAGGGAAACGGAACCGTACTGGAGGGATGGCTCAATGGACCCTGTAAGCTTCATAGTACAGAGGGAGCCGCCCCAACACATAGCCTTCGAGCATGTTGGATATTATGGCAGGTGGCCAAAAGTGGCGAAGAGCTTCTAGCTCCGGGAAACCACTCCAACAATACCAGCACGGTGTCAGCAGTCTTCGAGACTTTCGCATCAAATAATATGCGAAAACGAACAATCCGCGAACTCGCCGAAGTCTACCAAGTAGCAACAGCAAATCCATGGAGCGACACAGCTATTACCTTCAATGCCAGCGATGAGCCCACATTCCGAACAACCAGAGCCCCAGCCACACTGGTACTTAGTCCCATAGTGGACGGCTTTCGACTGACAAAAGTCCTCATGGATGGCGGCAGCGGACTAAACCTCATTTATGAGGAAACTCTGCGAAAAATGGAAATTGATTGGAGCCGTATTGAGCGAAGCAGCACAACCTTTAGAGGAGTAATCCCTAGCCGGGAAGCGCGCTGCACCGGAAAAATGCGTTTTCGGCGTACCAGCCGGAAAGCTGCTGGGCTTCATCGTATCCGGTAGAGGAATCGAAGCAAATCCGGCCAAAATCCGAGCTCTGTCACAGTTGGATATTCCAAAAGACCTCAAGCAAATACAAAAATTAACAGGATGCGTGGCAGCCTTAAGCCGCTTTATCTCCCGTTTAGGAGAAAAGGCATTGCCCCTCTATCGCCTCCTCAGGCGCACCGAACACTTCGAGTGGACGGATGCTGACACTGCCGGACTCGAAGAAATAAAGGCCATACTGTCAACAAATCCGGTCCTGGCCGCGCCCACTCTGGGCGAACCAATGTTGTTATACATCGCAGCAACACATCAAGTTGTAAGCGCAGTCCTCGTCGTCGAACGAGCGACAGAAGGGCATAAATTCCCTCTTCAAAAACCAGTGTATTATGTATCCACTATGTTAACCCCCTGCAAATCCCGTTACCCGCACTACCAGAAGATAGCATATGCGGTGTTCATGGCGTCTCGAAAGCTCCGGCACTACTTTCAAGAGTGCTCGATAACAGTGGCCTCTGAAGTACCACTCAATGACATTATAAATAACCGCGACGCAACGGGCAGGATAGCAAAATGGGCCATTGAGCTCTTACCATTCGACATCACTTACAAACCTCGACGAGCCATAAAGTCACAAGTTTTGGCTGACTTCGTCGCCGAATGGACCGAAGCCGAACTCCCTAAAGAGTACGGCGCATACTCCAATTGGACTATGCATTTCGACGGCTCCAAAATGTTGGCCGGACTGGGGGCTGGCGTCGTACTGACGTCCCCCACCGGAGATACAGTCCAGTATGTACTTCAAATAATGTACACGGACTCCAACAATGCAGCCGAATACGAGGCCCTGTTACATGGTCTCCGGATGGCGGTCTCCATGGGCATTCAACGCCTAGAGGTGCGCGGGGACTCAAACCTTGCAATATCCCAAATAAAAGGAGACTTCGACGCCAAGGATCCGAAAATGGCAGCATATCGTAACGCTGTCCTAAAAATGTCAGCCCGGTTTGAAGGACTCGAATTCCATCACATAGCCCGAGATAATAACCAAGCGGCCGACGTCCTGGCACGCATCGGTGCGAAACGTGATGCTGTCCCTCCAAATATCTTCCTGGAACGGCTCTTCAAGCCATCCGTACTATGGGAAGAGGAGCCCGATAGCGACAAACCGGAAAAAACTGCACCAACCAGTGACTCGGCAGATGACATAACGCCCTCCGCCCACGTTATAATGGCAGTAATCGCCGCGTGGACAGAACCTTTCCTAGCCTACTTACTTAGGCAGGAACTTCCCGAAGACCAAAATGAGGCCCGCTGCATAGACAGGCGATCGAAGGCCTACAAGGTCCATGAGGGAGAACTTTATAAGAAAAGCACCACCGGAGTCCTTCAAAGGTGTATCTCCGAAGAAGAAGGGCGAAACCTCCTGGCTGAAATTCATGCCGGACTAGGCGGACACCACGCAGCAGCCCGGGCCCTTGTAGGAAAGGCATTCCGTACAGGATTTTATTGGCCGACGGCTCGGGCAGACGCACAGGACTTGGTCCAGCGATGCGTTGGTTGTCAGCTCTTTGCTAATCAGAGCCATATGCCACCCACCGCCCTCAAAACCATACCCATTACCTGGCCGTTCGCGGTCTGGGGGCTTGACATGGTTGGACCCCTTAAAGGGGGAACCCACAAGAAAAAATACCTATTGGTCATGGTGGACAAGTTCACCAAATGGATAGAGGCCAAACCGGTCAAAACGGCAGAGTCCGGACCAGTGATAGACTTTATATCAGGCGTGGTACACCGTTACGGAGTCCCCCACAGCATCATCACCGACAACGGCACGAACTTCACAGCCGACGAGGTTAAGTCATGGTGCAAAAATATGAGCATCAAGCTCGACTACGCGTCAGTCTATCACCCTCAAACCAACGGTCAAGTGGAAAGAGCAAATGGTCTAATAATGAGTGGCATTAAACCCAGACTAGTGAGGTCACTCACTAAATCGACGCACAATGGGTCGAGGAGCTCGACTCCGTACTCTGGGGGCTGCGGACAACGCCTAACCGTACAACCGGATTCACACCATTTTTTATGGTATACAGCGCAGAGGCAGTCTTGCCCTGTGACATTATTCATGACTCACCTCGAGTGCGCATGTATGAGGAAAGAGAGGCCGAGCTTGATCGGCAGGACAGCTTGGACACATTGGAGGAAGAACGTGACGTCGCGAAGGCTCGTTCCGCATTCTATCAGCAGCAGGCCCGAAGATATCAAAGCAGAGAAGTACGGGCCAAGACTTATAACGTTGGTGAACTAGTTCTATGCCTGCCAGACAAGAAAAAGGACAAGCTCAAGCCCAGATGGGAGGGCCCCTTCATTATCGATCAAGTACTGACCGGCGGAGCATACCGTCTACGAAATGCGTCGGATAACCGACTCGAGCCGAACCCATGGAACGCAGCCCGCCTCCGACGATTCTATGCCTAGCGCCGGACTAAGAGTTCGTCCCCTTCCCCCGTCCAAACTTTTATACTTCGGCTGTCTTTTGTTTCTCTTTTTATCCTTTTCACTTAAAAGCCCTTCTGGGCCTATTTTTGCATTTTTTGCATACGCATGATGTGCCATCCGCACTCATTGTTCCTGGGGGCTTCTTTTACAGAAGCTCAATTATACGGGTTTCATACCCAACACATGTGTCAAGCTTCCACATGTACCTTTTACTCGCCATTATATGCATCGATATGACTTAAGTTTTGGCCAAGCTGGGTTGCCTGGCTCTTGTGCTTACCCCTACATTCCCGATTGTTCGGCTAGGAGGTAAAGGGAGCACCTCTGCGATTGTTACTGCCGGGTCAGCCGGATGTGTACCTCAGACTGGGTGAAGCCGAAAGCTAGCGTTCTTAAGGGAATATTCGGTCGGTGACTTAAAAGATGACTTTTTACCTATTTATCTATTTGCCCCCAGATGTTTTACTGCTTTCTTTGCAGTCCGGACATGCACTTTAGGGCATGCCTCCCAGCGAAAGGAACCCTTAACGGAACTATTCTCCCTGGAAGATGATTCTTACTAACCATGTAATATAACATAACTAGTTGGGCACTTGTCTGATAAAGCACTAATGACCCCTACGCCCGGTCTCCATGCATACCACGGTTGTTTCTTAACCAAAAAGGTATTCGGACACACTCCGGACTCTAGGGTCCCGAGGTCGAAGCGAAAAGGTCGGCAAAGACAAACGATCTACAATCCGGCTAGAAGGCATTTCACATGTCACTTTAAAGGATAGCATACATTGTCAAATTTATTGATTGTATTCCTCCTCAATCCCGTCTAACAGGCTGTCTAATTTACAGTCCCGTTGGGAAAATTTAGCAGCCAACTCTACTTGGCTGTACACTAAACTCACAGGGATCTCCTTCCCATCGGGCCCCACCGGTCCAACTTCGGCCATGTGGTTGGGGTCCGCCTTCTTGTACCGCGTCTTCACCATGGCCCAAGCCTCCCTGGCACCTTGACGGCAAGCCGAAATCTTCCACAAACGAAAGCGCTGCCGCACTCCCTGTAGCTTCTCCGCAAGCTCCCCGAGGCCCTCGGGTAGGGTGAGGGCTGGCCATAAAGCCTGAACGACGCCGCTCATTGCCTGCCGAACTCGTTCGAGTAGCTGCAACAGTTCGGGAAGCTGATCACCCATTGATATGGGCATCTCCTCTGCAGGACGACCTGTGAGTATACCTACAAGACACATCATGTCAAAATACTTCCTCGCCGAACTCTTCTTTTCAAAGGAGTTCGCTCAAGCACTTACTATAAATGCCGCGACAAAGCCGCTGATTCTCCTTAACGGAGCTGGACAGCTCGGCCTGAGCGCCTTTCAACTCTTCTCCAAGCTTGGCGTTGGCATCCTGGAGCTTGTTCCTTTCCTGCTGAACCCTATTCAGCACACTCTCGCCGGCCTTTAGCTGGCGAAGCAATGCTTGCCTGTCCGGATCTTGTCCGGCGGTACCTGCAATGTCATTATTAGACTCGCGTGCACGCCGCACAGCGCTTATATTTATTAATAAAAATGTGTTACCAGGAGGGGTCTTTCCGTCTCCTCCTACGGCAGCAAGTGCGGCCTCAAGTTGGGCCTTGCAATCTTGCAGCTCCCGAGACAACTGGGCGTTCTTCTCGTTAAGTGCCTGAAATTTCCAATGATCCTTAAATCAGTTAGCATAACTACTTTAAGTCTCGGGGGCTACTGGTATATACAACCGTTAAAATTCCCTTACCCGTATGTCTTTCACATACTGCTCCGTGGCTCTGGTAAAACCATTTTGAGCGGCACGGAGATGCGCGTCCCCTGCGTTAAAGGCATCCAATGCCTCAAGGGAAAAGCACGCTTCTTGAAATACTGTCCGGTGACGCCTATGGTTCATGGCGCTCTCCACCTCAGACTTGGTGGCAGACAGTCTGTCGGAATCCTCCGTTGGGGAAGGATCCGGCTCGCGTCTTGCGCTTGCCTTCCCCTCCGGGCCGGGCGCTGGAGCCTGGCCGGTGTTGGTCGGATCGGCAATTCCTGCGCTCGCAGTCCGGCGGGCGCTTTTTCTCCTACAAAGATTATGAGCACTCAGACGTTTCCTCGGAGCATCGCTCTAAAAATGCAAATACGAGCTATACCTTTGCGGCGACGTTTCCGGCCGCATTGCGCTCCTTTTCCGCCTGCTGGCTCGGACTGGCCTCTGTTGGTCAGCCGCCGCGGGCTCGGCTTCCTGCCGTAAAGGCGCTTCCTGCAAAATACCATCGTTCGCGAAGGTTAGAGATGGGCAGGAAAGAGATACCGGTGTTCGGACTTCGGTCGCGGTGACCTGGGAAGCCGGACTTAGTCCGAGGTAGTCTGCCGTGATGGCGACCAAAGCATTGTCTATGCTGAGCTGGTGATACACCCCGTCGATCAGCTCCACCTCGATGTCCGGGTCCTCTTCGGAGGCCGGACCCAGGGATACTTCTGGGTCCTCGGGTTGCGGAGCAGGACTCACCATGTCCTCCACAGTCCGGCGTAGATCCTGCGCCGAAGACATAATATAAGAAGCTTAAACTTCGAAAGCATGGGTTGAGCCCTTCAAGGTGTTCACTTACCCATCCTCTGGGGTTGACCATGGAAAACCCATTCAAAGGGTCCGTTCGAAGGAGATCCTCCTTCTCCCCCTTGTACAGGTCGGACAGGATCTTCACCAGATCCTCGGTCGAATCCGGCCCTTTGCGGCCGTGCCGGGTAGCATCGTCTTCCCCGTTGAAATCCCACATAGGGCGGCCTCTGTACTGCAGTGGCTGTACCCCTCGCTTGATGCATGTCGCCATGAATCCGATCATGGTCAAGCCGGAATGAGCCATTAATCTTATCCGGCCCATCAAGTAGTGGACGCTCTTGTCTTCCTCCAATCGGGAGCTCCGCGGGCGCCAGCTGAGGCGTTTCTTCAAGGGAGCAGCACTAAACTCCGGGAGGCCGATCCGAACTGGATCTGGTAGCGGGGCGTCTCCTATATAAAACCACTCCGAGGGCCAGTCTTCGGACGCCTTCTTGGGAGTACCGGATAGGTATCCGGTCCCGGCGATGCGCCATATTTCGGTGCCGCCCACTTGATATATGGACCCCTGGTGAGAACGGGGTACGAGGCAAAACAGCCTCTTCCACAATGCAAAATGGGGCTCGATGCCCAGAAATAGCTCACAAAGAGCTACGTAGCCCGCGATATGCAACACAGAGGCGGGCGTGAGGTGGTGGAGCTGGAGTCCGTAGAACTTCAGGAGCCCGCGGAGGAACGGATGTATTGGAAATCCGAGCCCCCTTATCAGATAGGGGACAAAGCACACTCGCTCCTCCTTATTGGGGCTTGGAGTGTCCTCCGCCTGCCTCCCACCTTCATAAGTAACCAGTCCGGCCCGGACTGGGACCATGAAGGCCGGAGGGAGAAATCCCTCCGTTTGGAGCTTCACTAGCTCATTGTGCGAAATAGAGCACCTCCTCCAATTCCCCGGCGGTGGGCTAGGAGCGCGTGAAGAAGAGCCACGTTGACGATCCATGGTGGAATGGATTTCTAGGTCAGAGGCGCTTCGATGGAGTATACGCGGGAGGAAGATGGTGCGGTTTGGATCTGGATCCTTGCCTCTTTTATAGGCGGACGACTCGCACAATTAGGGGGTGAAATGCAAAAGACACCCTGGCTTTTCGCATTCGTGCGACGCGTGGAAGAGGGCCATTATTTGGCGAAGAAGCCGAGGAACACAGAGTTCAAGATGAAGCCGGACACTATTCGGCAGGTACATGGAATTTGAAGGGAGAACCCGCCTTGCAATGCCGAAGACTATAAACACGCTGGACTTATCGTCATTGAAGCCTGGTTCGGGGGCTACTGAGGGAGTCCTGGACTAGGGGGTGTCCGGATAGCCGGACTATCAATATCCGCCGGACTCCAAGACTACGAAGATACAATATTGAAGACTCCGTCTCGTGTCCGGATGGTACTTTCCTTGGCGTGGAAGGCAAGCTTGGCAATACGGATATGTAGATCTCCTACCATTGTAACCGACTCTGTGTAACCCTAGCCCTCTCCAGTGTCTATATAAACTGGAGGGCTTTAGTCCGTAGGACAACATACATCTCAAGAATCATACCATAGGCTAGCTTCTAGGGTTTAGCCTCCTTGATCTCGTGGTAGATCTACTCTTGTACTACCCATATCATCAATATTAATCAAGCAGGACTTAGGGTTTTACCTCCATCGAGAGGGCCCGAACCTGGGTAAAAACATTGTGTCCCTCGTCTCTTGTTACCATCCGCCTAGACGCACAGTTCAGGACCCCCTACCCGAGATCCGCCGGTTTTGACACCGACAACATCATTGGATAATAATATGAAGCATAAAGCACCATGTTCAAGTAGAGTGTACAGCGGGTTGCGGGAGAGTGGACCGCTGAATATAGATGGGGGAAGGTGATGGAGATGTTGGTGAAGATGGCGGAGGTGTTGGTGAAGATCGCGGTGATGATGATGGCCCCCGGCAGCGTTCCGGCGCCACCAGAAGCAAGGGGGAGAGAGCCCCCCTTCTTCTTATTCTTCCTTGACCTTCTCCATATATGGGAGAAGGGTTTCCCCTCTGGTCCTTGGCTCCCATGGCTTGGGAGGGTCGAGAGCCCCTCCGAGATTGGATCTATCTCTCTGTCTCTCTCCGTTTCTGCGTTCCCGGATTCTGCCCTCTCACCGTTTCTTTTATATCCGAAGATCCGTAACTTCGATTCGGGTGAATCTTTCGCCCAGATTTTTCTCATAAAAGTAGCTTTCTTGCGGCAAAAGAAGAGCGTCAACCGACTTAGGGGGTACCCACGAGGGTCCAGGGCGCGCCTGCCCCCTGGGGCACACCCCCTGCCTCGTGGCCCCTCGGGCACCGTCTCGCGTTGATTCTTCGTCCCAAAAATCACAAATATTCCAAAATAATTCTCCGTCTGTTTTTATCCCGTTTGGACTCCGTTTGATATTGGGTTTCTGCGAAACATAAAACATGCAACAAACAGGAATGTGGCACTGGATCAATATGTTAGTCCCAAAAATAGTATAAAAAGTTGCCAAAAGTATATGAAAGTTGAATAATATTGGCATGAAACAATCAAAAATTATGGATACGACGGAGACGTATCAGCATCCCCTAGCTTAATTCCTGCTCGTCCTCAAGTAGGTAAATGATAAAAAGATAATTTTTGATGTGGAATGCTACCTAGCATAATCTTGATCATGTAATCTAATCATGGCATGAATATTAAGACACGAGTGATTCAAAACAATAGTCTATCATTTGACATAAAAACAACAATACTTCAAGCATAGTAATAAAGCAATTATGTCTTATCAAAATAACATAGCCAAAGAAAGCTTTTCCCTACAAAATCATATAGTTTGGCCATGCTTCATTTTCATCACACAAAATGCTCCCATCATGCACAACCCCGGTTTCAGCCAAGCAATTGGTTCATACTTTTTAACGCGCTTCAGCCTTTTCAACCCTCGCGCAATACATGAGCGCAAGCCATGGACATAGCACTATGGGTGGAGTAGAGTATGATGATGGAGGTTGTGTGGAGAAGACAAAAAGGGAGATAGTCTCACATCGCGGCTAATCAACGGGATATAGAGATGCCCATCAATTGATGTCAATGTGAGGAATAGGGATTGCCATGCAACGGATGCACTAAGAGCTATAAGTGTATGAAAGCTCAAACTGGAAACTAAGTGGGTGTGCATCCAACTTGCTTGCTCATGAAGACCTCGGGCGTTTGAGGAAGCCCATCATCGGAATATACAAGCCAAGTTCTTTAATGAAAATTCCCACTAGTATATGAAAGTGATAACTCAAGAGACTTTCTATATGAAGAACATGGCGCTACTCTGAAGCACAAGTGTGGTAAAAGGATAGTAACATTGCCCCTTCTATCTTTTTCTCTCATTTTTTCCTTTTTTTTGGTGGTCATCTTTGGCCTCTTTTTTTTATTTGGGCTTCTTTGGCCTCTTTTATTTTTCATAAAGTCCGGAAACTCATCCCGACTTGTGGGGGAATCATAGTCTCCATCATCTTTTCCTCACTAGGGTAATGCTCTAATAATGATGATCATCACACTTTTATTTACTTACAACTCAATATCTAGAACAAAGATATGACCCTATATGAATGCCTCCGGCGGTATACAGGGATGTGCAATGATCTAGCATAGCAATGACATCGAAAAACGGACAAGCCATGAAAACATCATGGTAGCTATCTTACGATCATGCAAAGAAATATGACAATGAATGCTCAAGTCATGTATATGATGATGATGAAATTTGCATGGCAATATATCTCAGAATGGCTATGGAAATGCCATAATAGGTAGGTATGGTGGCTGTTTTGAGGAAGATGTAAGGAGGCTTATGTGTGATAGAGCGTATCATATCACGGGGTTTGGATGCATCGGTGAAGTTTGCACCAACTCTCGAGGTGAGAAAGGGCAATGCACGGTACCGTAGAGGCTAGCAAATTGCGGAAAGGTAAGAGTGCGTATAATCCATGGACTCACATTAGTCATAAAGAACACATATACTTATTGCTAAAGTCTACTTGCCCTCGAACCAATGTACTACTACGCATGCTCCTAGGGGAAGGGTTGGTAGGAGTTAACCATCGCGCGATCCCGACCTCCACACATAGGGAATACAATTAAAAGAGCACCCCATGCAACAAATTTGTCACACAACGGTTACCATACGTGCATGCTATGGGACTTGCAAACCTCAACACAAGTATTTCTCAATTTCACAATTACCCCACTAGCACGACTCTAATATCACCACCTTTATATCTCAAAACTATTGCAAGGAATCAAACATATCATATTCAGTGATCTACAAGTTTTATGTAGGATTTTATGACTAACCATGTGAATGACCAATTCTTGTCATCTCTCTAATTAGATATAAGTGAAGCAAGAGAGTTTAATTCTTTCTACAAAATATATGCCACGCTCTAACAAATATAGGTGAAGCAAAAGAGCATTCTACAAACGGCGATTTTCTATGTGAAGAGAAACAGGCAATCCAAACTTCAAATGATATAAGTGAAGCATGTGAAGCATTCTATAAAGCCACACTCAAAAGATTTAAGTGAAGTGCAATGAGCACTATAAATCAACCAAGGACTATCTCATACCAGCATGGTGCATAAAAAGAAAAATGAAAACTAAATGCAAAAGACGCTCCAAGACTTGCACATAATGCATGAACGAAACGAATCCGAAAACATACCGATACTTGTTGAAGAAAGAGGGTATGCCTTCCGGGGCATCCCCAAGCTTAGACGCTTGACTCTCCTTGAATATTTACTTGGGGTGCCTTGGGCATCCCCAAGCTTGAGCTCTTGCCTCTCTTCCTTTTCCTCATATCGAGACCTCCTCGATCAAACACTTCATCCACACAAAACTTGAACAGAAAAGTCGGTAAGATCCATTAGTATAATAAAGCAAATCACCACTCTAAGTACTGTTGCAAACCAATTCATATTTTGTTTTTGAATTGTTTCTACTGTAATATAACTTTTTCATGGCTTAATCCACTGATATAAATTGATAGTTTCATCAAAACAAGCAAACTATGCATCAAAAACAGAATCGGTCAAAAACAGAACAGTCTCTAGCAATCTGAACATTTACCATACTTCTGGTACCCCAAAATTCTACCACAATTAGGAAAAATAAAAAATTTGTACAGCAAGACAGTGCAAAAAGAATCATAAACGTTTGACTTTCCAATTAAAAATGTAAAATCATGCACTACAGCCAAAGTTTATGTCCTACACCGTACAAACCAACAAGCATTGTAAACATGCTAAAGGCAAACCTTGGCACATTACTTTCATAATACAATGGAATTGGACAAGGGGATAATTATTTTTGATGAAAAGTTTCTGTAATTAAGATTCACAAAGTTTCCGTGAGCATGAACAAAGTTCAAGGAGCTCTCCCACTTCAACAATGCTTGTCTTTCTCACTTTCACTTTCCTTTTTGAAAATTTTTGGGTTCCCCTCTTTATTTTTTTGTTTTTAGACTATATAAAAGCACTCAACAGAAATAAATGACTCTCTAAAACTTCTGGGTTGTCTCCCTGGCAGCGCTTTCTTTAAAGCTGTTAAGCTAGGCATAAAGTGCTCAAGTAATGGATCCACCCGGATCCCAAGGTATATCAAAGACAATTTTAATTAACAATGATTTGTAATTTAGTAGTGAGCACAAAGTAACATATACCATGCAACAACGAAGTCTAACTCTCTTCCAATGCATCGGCATGTCATAAAAGAACAATTCATGCACACATAGTAAAGGTCAATGCATAGTATAAGCAGTTTCTTGCAATTTTATCATATTGGAAACATAGAGAGGTGGATATATAGTTCCTCTCTCATAATAATTGCAAGTAGGAGCAGCAAGCACATGCATATTATATCTATCAAAATCATCATGTGCAACGGTAACATGCAACCCATTAATATAATCCTTAATAAGCACAAACTTCTCCGATATAGTGTAGGAGGGAGAATTCAAAAAGATAATAGGACTATCATGCGTGGATGCAATAGCAACAATTTCATGTTTAACATAAGGAACTATAGCAAGTTCATGTTCATAAGCATAATTCATATTGGCATCTTGGACACAAGCATAGCAAGCATCATCAAAAAGGGATATTTCAAGAGAATCAACGGGATCATAACAATCATCTTGGACACAAGCATAGTAAGCACGAAGGGGAATTAAACAATGTATGAGTTGAAGAGGTACTCTCATTATAAGGTGGGAACGGGTAGCTAATCCGCTCTTCCTCCTTTTGTTCTTCACTCTCATCATCTTTTTCATCCAATAATCTCACAATTTCGGCAATTTCTTCTTCCATAGTCTCCTGCAAAATATTAGTCTCTTCTTGGACAGCGAAGACTTCCTCAATAAATGCATTAGTATTGGCATTGTATTCATAATTCTCATAGCAGTATCTAAGTATAGCAAAATTTTCAGGTCTGTAAACAGCATCATCAACATTTTCACACGTTTTAAACAAAGATTCTATTTCATAAGCACCCATAAAAGCAACGAATTCTTCTATTTGTTCCACATCATAGTAATCATATCTACCATTAGCATAAGAAGCTAAGGTTTTATTATCATTGAATTTGCACAAAAAGTCAAGGTGTGGAGCCTTCATCCTAGAGCAACAAGTATAATCATATCTCAAGCATAGTTCCCTAGCATACCAACGCAACATATGAATTTGATCCCATAATCGTTTCCCTTTTTGTGTCAAGCGATAATCCCTAAAGTATTCACATTGATCCAACATGTCTCCCATAACATAATTGAATGGGGTTTTCTCAGGATTATCAAAGTAGTACATAATATCTTTCACATAACCAGCATCGAGGGTTTCAGGAGGTTCCCCATCTCCATGAGTAGCAAGTACACCTAATTTTTTTGGTATTTCGTGTTCCATATCCATAACTAAAGATATAAAAAAACTAAGAGCAACAAATAAAAATTACTTAGTGATAAAGCAAACAAGCACACGCGAGAATATTCACCCCACGCTATGACTCCCCGGCAACGGCACCAGAAAAAGGTCTTGATAACCCACAAGTGTAGGGGATAATTGTAGCCTCTTTCGATAAGTAAGAGTGTCGAACCCAATGAGGATCTAAAGGTAGAACAAATATTCTCTCAATTCCTATCTACCACTAATACGACTCTACGGACGCTTAGTGTTAGATTTACCTAGAACAAGTATGAAACTAGAAGTACTTTGTAGGTGTTGTTGGATAGGTTTGTAAGATAATAAAGAACATGTAAATAAAAAGTAGCGGCTGTTTAGATAAAGATGCAATAAAGTAAACATAGCGAGTGTGGAAAAGTGGTGGTAGGAGTTGTGAAATTGCCCTAAGAAATTGACTATGTTACTAGACCGATAGCAAATTTTATGTGGGAGAGGCATAAGCTAACATAAATTCTCTTCTTGGATCATATGCACTAATGATTGGAACTCTAGGAAGCATCCGCAACTACTAAAGATCATTAAGGTAAAACCCAACCATAGCATTAAAGCATCAAATCCCCTTTATCCCATACGCCACAACCCCCTTGCTCGGGTTTGTGCTTCAGTCACTCAAGCAACCCACTATAAGCGAATCATGAAAGTATTGCAACACCCTACAGCGGGAATCCCTCACACTTGCGTGACACGGAGGGCACAATAGGACAACAACATAACCACAAGCAAATTAAACCAATCATAGCAATTCATCAATCACCGTTAGGACAACGAAAATCTACTTAGACATCATAGGATGGCAACACATCATTGGATAATAATATGAAGTAAAGCACCATGTTCAAGTAGAGGGTACAACGGGTTGCGGGAGAGTGGACCGCTGAATATAGATGGGGTAAGGTGATGGAGATGTTGGTGAATATGGCAGAGGTGTTGGTGAAGATCGCGGTGATGATGATGGCCCCCGGCGGCGTTCCGGCGCCACCGAAAGCAAGGGGGCGAGAGCCCCCCTTCTTCTTCTTCTTCCTTGACCTTCTCCCTAGATGGGAGAAGGGTTTCCCCTCTGGTCCGGCTCCCATGGCTTGGGAGGGGCGAGAGCCCCTCCGAGATTGGATCTATCTCTCTATCTCTCTCTATTTCTGCGTTCCCAGATTCTGCCCTCTCACCGTTTCTTTTATATCCGGAGATCCGTAACTCCGATTGGGGTGAATCTTTCGCCCAGATTTTTCTCATAAATTAGTTTTTTTGCGGCAAAAGAAGAGCGTCAACCGCCTTATGAGGTGCCTACGAGGGTCCAGGGCGCGCCTGCCCCCCGGGGTGCGCCCCTGCCTCGTGGCCCCCTCGGCCACCGTCTCGCGTTGATTCTTCCTCCCAAAAATCACAAATATTCCAAAATAATTCTCCGTCCATTTTTATCCTGTTTGGACTCCGTTTGATATTGGGTTTCTGTGAAACATAAAACATGCAACAAATAGGAACTAGCACTGGGCACTGGATCAATATGTTAGTCCCAAAATAAAGTTTCCAAAAGTATATGAAAGTTGAATAATATTGGCATGGAACAATCAAAAATTATAGATACGATGGAGACGTATCAGGGAGCATAGCTCTATTCTTTGAGTCACTTGGGATTTATATCTGCTGATCACTATGAGGAACTTGAAAGACGAAAGAACTAAGATTTATCCCTCAACTACGAGGGGAGGTAAGGAACTGCCATCTAGCTCTACACTAGATTCTCCTTCTGTTATGAGTAAGCTTGCGACACCTAAACCTGCTTCTGCTATTAATTCTCATATGTCACATGTTATTGCTGATGCCACTTCTACTATGCATGATGCTTATGATGAAACTACTTCTATGCTTGATACTACTGTGCCATTAGGTGAATTTCTTGATGAACAACTTGCCAGGGTTAGAGAGAATGAAATTTTTGAAAATGAAATTATTGAAGATAGTGATGATGAAGGTTCTCCCCCTAAGTATGAATTGCATTTTGTCCCTGGGGGTTATGTTATGGATGAAGAAACTACTAGAGATATTGTTGCTTGCAATGATAGATCTGATCTTAAGAAGTTATTAACTAAACTGAAACAGAAAACTCTGAATGCTAGAATGAAATATGACCCTGCTTTTGCTCCTTCACCTATCTTTGTTTACTGATAAAGATTATGAATTCTCTGTCGATCCTGAGAAAATTACTTTGGTTGAATCTGATCCTTTTTATGGTAATGAATCTGAAACTGTTGTGGCACATCTTACTAAATTGAATGATATAGCCACCTTGTTCACTAATGATGAGAAATCTCGCTACTATTATATCCTTAAGATATTTCCATTCTCGTTAAAGGGTGATGCTAAAACTTGGTTTAATTCTCTTGATCCTAGTTGTGTGCATAGTCCCAGGATATGATTTATTACTTCTCTGCTAAATATTTCCCTACTCATAAGAAACAAGCTACCTTGTGGTAAATATATAATTTTGGGCAAATTGAAGAAGAGAGTCTCCCACAAGCTTGGGGGAGGCTTCTCTGATTACTTAATGCTTTGCCTGATCATCCCCTTAAGAAAAATGAAATACTTGATATCTTTTATAATGGACTAACTGATTCTTCCAATGAAATACTTGATATCTTTTATAATGTGCTAGTTGTGTTTTCAGGGAAAGAACATTCGACCAAGCTGAATTGTTATTGAATAATATGTTGACTAATGAAAATAATTGGACTCTTCCTGATCCAATTCCTGAGCCAACTCCTAAACCAACTCCGAAGAAGAGGGGTGTTCTATTTCTCAGTCCTGAAGATATCCAAGAGGCAAAGAAATCTATGAAAGAAAAAGGTATTAAAGCTGAAGATGTTAAGAATTTACCTCCTGTTGAAGAAAAACATGGTCTTAATATACCACCTATTGAAGAAACACATGGTCTTGATAACCCGACACAGTTAGTAAAGGTAAATTCTCTCTATAGATATGATAAAGTTGAAATCATGTCTACTAAGTTTCCTAGCCAATGTTTGGATGAATTTGATGACTTTATGGCTAGACAAGAAAACTTCAATGCTTATGTTGGTAGACTATTAAAGAGTAATTCTTAAATGATTGGACGCTTGAGTGATTATATGGCTAGAGTTAAAGGTGAACTTAAACTCATTAGTAAATATGCTTCTATGGTTACCACTCAAGCAGAACAAGTACTTAAAGCTCAAAGTGATTTGATCGATGAATTAAATAATAAACATGACTTTGCTGTTAGAGTGGCTACTAGAACTTGTAATGACTCAGGAACCTTTGTATCCTGAAGGCCACCCTAAGAGAATTGAGCAAGATTCTCAGAGAAATAATGTAGATGCACCTAGTCCTTCTAAAAAGAACAAAAAGAAAAATGATAGGACTTTGCATGCTTCTAGTGAACCTGTTGTAGACACACCTGAGAATCCCCATGATATTTCTATTTCTGATGCTGAAACACAATATGGTGATGAACATGAACCTAGTGATAATGTTAATGATAATGTTCATGCTGATGCTCAACCTAGCAATAATAATGATATAGAAATTGAACCTGTTGTTGATCTTGATAACCCACAATCAAAGAATCAACATTATGATAAGAGAGACTTTGTTGCTAGGAAGCACGGTAAAGAAAGAGAACCATGGGTTCAGAAACCCATGCCTTTTCCTCCTAAGCCATCCAAGAAAAAGGATGATGAGGATTTTGAGCGCTTTGCTGAAATGATTAGACCTATCTTCTTACGTATGTGCTTAACTGATATGCTTAAAGTAAATCTTTATGCTAAATACATGAAGGACATTATTACAAATAAAAGAAAGATATCGGAAGCTGAAATTTCCACCATGCTTGCTAATTATACTTTTAAAGGTGGAATATCTAAGAAACTAGGAGATCCAGGAGTACCAACTATACCATGCTCCATTAAAAGAAACTATGTTAAAACTGCTTTATGTGATCTTGGAGCCGGTGTTAGTATTATGCCTCTCTTTATATCGTAGACTTGAATTGAATAAGTTGACACCTACTGAAATATCTTTGCAAATGGCTGATAAATCAACTGCTATTTCTGTCGGTATTTGTGAGGATGTGCCTGTTGTGGTTGCAAACTTTACTATCTTAACGGACTTTGTTATTCTTGATATTCCCGAGGACGATATTATGTCGATTATCCTTGGTATAACCTTTTTGAATACTGCAGGGGCTGTTATTGATTGCAACAAAGGCAATGTCACTTTTCATGTTAATGGTAAGGAGCATACGGTACACTTTCCGAGGAAACAACCTAAAGTTCATGGTATCAATTCTATTGGAAAAATTCCAACTATTATTATTGAGGTTTTGAATTTCCTCTTTCTACTGTCAAGAAGAAATATGATATTCTTATTATTGGGGATGTTCATATCCCCGTTGAGGTAACCTAGTGTTATTCGAAATTTCTCCGGTTTCATGCGATTCGGAATGAGTTAGTTAACAAGACTTGATCAACCTTGTTAGTGGATTCCTTTTGATGAGTATGAGATGGATGAAGTTAGAAGGCACAACCTTCTGTACTCTCCTTTTACTTTCTGTTATTTAGATTAAATAAAGTAAAAATAGTATTTTTCTATCTGTTTTCTGAATTATCCATGCAATAAACATATCCCGAAAATAAAAGTTTTCCAAATGCCCTGCAAATTTGATATGTTTTTTCTGGAATATTTGAGAATATCTGGCACTAAGAACACAACAGGGGGAGCTGGCACCTGGCCACGAGGGTCCAGGGCGCGCCCACCCCTACAGGGCGCGCCCCCTGCCTCGTGAGCCCAGGGTGGCCCCCCTCCACTTATTCATGCACCCACACACTTCATCTTCCTCCCAAAAAAATCACCATCCAGCTCAAGCACGAGTTCTAGCTCACTTTGCTGCCATTTTCGATCTCCTTGCTCAAAGCTCCATTCACAAAACTACTTTGGGAGATTGTTCCTTGGTATGTGACTCCTCCAATGGTCTAATTAGTTTTTGTTCTAGTGCTTTGTTCATTGCAAATTTTTGCTGCCTAGGTGACCATGTTCTTGAGCTTGCATGCGAAATTTATGAGGTCCCAAGTAATTCTAATGCATGATGTAGGCTCTAGGCACTTGTGGTAGTAGTTGCTATCAGTTTTGTTGAGTTTGATTCACTTTTATTTTGAGTTACTAAAAATTCAAAAAAAATTCAGAGGAAGAAATATGTCTAGGAAAATGTACCAAGGTGGTTATTCAAGAAATAAAGGACCCATGCTCGCAATGCGTGAGCAGGACGATGAACCACCAAGGGAAGCCGACATGCGGCCTTGTGAATGGCCGTCAGAAGAGTTTATGGTTAAAGAGGGCATCAAGGATGAATCTGGTGCATATGTGCGTAGTGCCGATCTTGAGGACTTCATGCAAGATAAGTGTCCTCAGTACTACTATTTGACTGATTCATTCTTGAGAAGGTTTAAATTTACATCTTCGCGTAATTCTCCAACTGTCCTGTTTGATATTTATGATAAATCATATAACATGGACCTAGAAGATTTCACTACTGCTTGTAAACTCCCTCAGTGGGGCAGTGTTAATGAACCCCGTAAATCTGAATATAAAGACTTTCTTGCTAGTATCACCATGGGAGAATCTAGAGAAATAGCGCAAGCTACCATAGGGAGCATCCATTTTCCTGCTATACATTATTTTGCTATTTTCATTTGTAGATGCATTAACGGTAAAGATGAAGCATGTCACATGTGTGTTCCTGATCTTTGTGTTCTCAAGAGTGCTGTATTTGGTGACAAACAATACAACTTGGGGGCAATTGTTGCATGTACGTTGCATAATAATGGTTTAGTTGGAGATTTGTTTGGAGGGATTTATGCGACCTGTGTGGCTAAATTTCTTGGTATAACTCCACATGAAGATGATAGGGAGTTGCCTCCCGCTTATTTAGATTGTAATGCCATGGTTAGTCATCATTTTCTTGAGAGGAATGAACAATTCGTCCAGTATTGACTAATCTTTGATAGACGTCGAGCTGTCCATATTACTCTCCCTGCTCCTGCCCTTTTTGATTATCAGGCAAAAAGAAGATATGTTATAACCAGGGAGGAGGCAACCGAGTACGAGAGGAGGACAGAGGCAGCTCGCCGCCATGCCGCAGCCCAGGAGGCAATGGCTGATGCATCTTAGTACGACCCTAGTTACAATTTCGGATATCAGTCAGGCTACCCATGGCCATAGACCAACTTAGGCCAAAAGCCTAAGCTTGGGGGACTACGTATTTCTCACCGACATTACATTCATGTTCACACACTCACTCTAGTTGTTGGTGCGCATACTTTTTCATTGTACTATCCATGCTAGTTTAATTTCTTTTTCTAGCTTTCTTCTTGTGTGTTTGATAAACCTTAAGAAAAACCAAAAAAAAAAAAGTTAGTTTACTTTCCATGCTTGTAGTAGTAATTAAAAGAAAACCCAAAAAGATTTCTCGTTCTTCTTTTGCTTGTTGGGAGCTTTCCCGTGTAAATAGTTTTATTTCTTTTCTTTCCTTTGGGGGTCGAGAGGAAAAGACCATAATGAAAATGTTTAGTGGCTCTAATATGCATGATTCTTGATTTAACCAAGAGCCCATATTACCTTGTCTTCTCCCTTGAACTGAATGCTTGCAGATTCCAGCTTAGTCCAATGCACGTGCACTATTATTATTATCCGCACCGTTCGGTCGTGCAAGTGAAAGGCAATAATGATGATATGTGATGGACTGATTGAGATGAGAGAAGCTGGTATGAACTCGACCTCTCTTGTTTTTGTAAATATGATTAGTTCATCGTTCCTGATTCAGCCTATTATGAATAAACATGTTTGCAATGACAATTAGAGATTATAGTTGCTTATGCCATGCTTAATTAGCTAGGAGCTCATAATGGTTTACCTTGCATGCCAACATGCTATTAAAATGGTTGTGATGTGGTATGATAGGGTGGTATCCTCCTTTGAATGATTCGAGTGACTTGACTTGGCACATGTTCACGCATGTAGTTGAAACAAAATCAACATAGCCTTCACGATATTTATGTTCAAGGTGGATTATATCCTACTCATGCTTGCACTCGGTGTTGATTAATTTTAATGCATGTTCATGACTGTTGTCGCTCTCTCAGTTGGTCGCTTGTTTGAATGTATTAAGTGACTCGACTTGGCACATGTTCACGCATGTAGTTGAATCAAATCAACATAGCCTTCATGATATTTATGTTCATGGTAGATTATATCCTACTCATGCTTGTACTCGGTGTAAATTAATTTTAATGCATGTTTACGACTGTTGTTGCTCTCTCAGTTGGTCGCTTCCCAGTCTTTTGCAAGCCTTCACCTGTACTAAGCGGGAATATTGCTTGTGCATCCAAACTCCATAAACCCCAAAGTTATTCCATATGAGTCCACCATACCTTCCTATATGTGGTATTTACCTGCCGTTCCAAGTAAATTTGTATGTGCCAAACTCCAAACCTTCAAATGAAATTCTATTTTGTATGCTCGAGCAGCTCATGTATCAACTAGGGCTATCTGCATCTTCCATGCTAGGTGCGTTATTCTCAGGAGGAGTGGACTTCGCTCCACATGCATGAGAAATTGGTTGGTAACCGGGATGCCCAGTCCCATGCTCAAATCAAATCAAATAATTAAACAAAACTCCCCCAGGATTGTTGCTAGTTGGAGGCACCCGTTGTTTTGGGCAAGCCATGGATTGATGCTTGTTGGTGGTGGGGGAGTATAAACTTTACCATTCTGTTTGGGAACCGCCAATAATGTGTATAGCATGGAAGATATCGAGATCTCATATTTTTTATGTTGATAGTGGAAGTATACCGCTCAAAATGTTATTCATCTCTATTTCAAAATCGAGCTCTGGCACCTCTACAAATCCCTGCTTCCCTCTGTGAAGGGCCTATCTATTTACTTTTATGTTGAGTCATCACCCTCGTATTAAAAAGCACCCGCTGGAGAGCACCGCTGTCATTTGCATGCATTACTATTAGTTTATATTGGGTATGACTAAGACTAGATCTCTTTTACTATGAATTACAATGTTTAGTCAGTCCTTGATCTTTAAAGGTGCTTTGAATTTATGTTTTGCAGTCTTAGAAAGGGCTAGCGAGATACCGTCTTGTTATATCATATTATGAATGTTTTGAGAAAGTGTTGTCATCCGAGTTTTATTATTATTGCTCGCTAGTTGATTATGCCATTGATATGAGTAAACATGAGACCTAAGTGTTATTTTGAATATGGTTAGTTCATAATATTTGCTGAAAACTTGAATGCTGGCTTTACATATTTGCAACAACAAGAGCAAACAAAGTTTGTAAAAGTTTTTCTTTATTACTTTAGTTTATCAACTGAATTGCTTGAGGACAAGCAAAGGTTTAAGCTTGGGGGAGTTGATACATCTCCGTCGTATCTACTTTTCCAAACACTTTTGCCCTTGTTTTGGACTCTAACTTGCATGATTTGAATGGAACTAACCCGGACTGACGCTGTTTTCAGCAAAACTGCCATGGTGTTATTTTTGTGCAGAAATAAAAGTTCTCGAGATGACCTGAAAATCCATGGAGCAACTTTTCAGAATTAATAAAAAATACTGGCGAAAGAATTAGCGTCAAGGGGCCCACACCCTATCCACGAGGGTGGGGGGCGCGCCCCTCCCCTAGGGAGCACTCCCTGCCTCGTGGGCCCCCTGGACGTCCACCGACCTCAACTCCAACTCCATATATTTGCTTTCGCGGAGAAAAAATCAGAGAGAAGTTTCATCGCGTTTTACAATACGGAGCCGCCACCAAGCCCTAATCTCTCTCGGGAGGGCTGATCTGGAGTCCGTTCGGGGCTCCAGAGAGGGGGATTCGTCGCCGTCGTCATCATCAACCATCCTCCATCACCAATTTCATGATGCTCACCGCCGTGCGTGAGTAATTCCATCGTAGGCTTGCTGGACGGTGATGGGTTGGATGAGATTTACCATGTAATCAAGTTCGTTTTGTTAGGGTTTGATCCCTAGTATCCACTATGTTTTGAGATTGATGTTGCTATGACTTTGCTATGCTTAATGCTTGTCACTAGGGCCCGAGTGCCATGAATTCAGATCTGAACCTATTATGTTTTCATGAATATATGTGAGTTCTTGATCCTATCTTGCAAGTCTATAGTCACCTATTATGTGTTATGATCCGACAACCCCGAAGTGACAATAATCGGGATACTTCTCGATGATGACCGTAGTTTGAGGAGTTCATGAATTCACTATGTGTTAATGCTTTGGTCCGGTACTCTATTAAAAGGAGGCCCTAATATCCCTTAGTTTCCACTAGGACCCTGCTACAAGGGAGGGTAGGACAAAAGTTGTCATGCAAGTTCTTTTCCATAAGCACGTATAACTACATTCAGCATACATGCCTACATTACATTGATGAATTGGGGCTAGTTCTGTGTCACCCTATGTTAAAACTATTACATAAGGAATCGCATCCGACATAATTATCCATCACTGATCCAATGCCTACGAGCTGTTCACATATTGTGCTTTGCTTATTTACTTTACCGTTGCTGCTGTTACAATTACTACAAAACTGCTACCATTACTTTTGCCACTGTTACTGTTACTTCCATACTACTTTGCTACTAAGGGCATCTCCAGCCGTTGAGCCCCCCAGGAGGGATTTTTTTCGCCCCTTGGGGGCTACCGGCGATAATTTTTAGGCTGGGGGTCGAATGACATCCAGTCGTTGCCCCCCCCCCCCGCCCATGCGTGCTCTGCTCGTCTCGCCACTGACCGGCTGTACTCGCCACCGCCCCTCTCTGCAGCCCCGGTGCCGCTCTCCCTCCCTCCCAAGCCCCATGCCATGCGTGCCACGACGCGCGGGAAGGAGTCGTCGAAGTCCGCGAGGAGCAGCACCAGCGCCTCCGCACCTCTGCTCGCCGCCCCGTCCGTGCCCGCTCCCGCCCAGGCTCGCCCCGTCGTCCCGCCCAGGCCACGCCGCGCCGCCCTTGCGACCCCGCGAGCGCCTCGCCCGGGCCCTGCGGCCTCCGCCAGCGCCGGGACGGAGGGAGGGCCGAGCAGCATCACCGGGGAGGAGGCCGAGAGCGCGCGGATGGCCGCCCACTCTCGTCCACCTCGCCCGGGCCCTGCAGCCTCCGCCAGCGCCTCGCCGGGGCCCCGCGGCCTCCGCCAGCACCGATGCGTGCCACCACGGCCTCCACCTCCTCGTCGACGCGGTAGTGCGGCTGCGCGCACAGCGTGGAACAGCGGCGTCGGCCGTCGGTGGCCCTTCGACGCGGTGGAGATGGCCATTGGTCGCCACGCTTGGGGCCGGTGCGCCCGGTGCCGGGGCTGCCCGTGGCCTCCGCGCTCGGTGCCGCTCGGCCGCCCGTGGCAGGCCTCGCCGATCGGCTGGACCACGGCCGCACTCCTCGTCGACGCTCCCCGGCGTGGCCTTCGGCTGCGGCGACACGAACGAGGGCGACGGGTTCCCGGCGTGGCTGGAGCTGCAGGAGAGAGGCCATGCACGTGGTGGGCCTAGGAGGAAAAGAGGAGAGAGAGGGAGGAGAGAGGCTGACTTGTGGGGCTTTTGCATGCAAAAGAGAGCGCCGGCGCCCCCAGCTACCTCCCGGTTTGCTGCGTTCCGCTTGCGCGCGCCGGCCGTAACTTTAGACAAATCCGGCGCTTTTTGAGGTCTTGGGATCCCGACTGGGAGAAAAATTAGACGCCGGCGTCCAAAAAGTGCTCGTGGGGGGCTTCCTGGGGGGCCGGCTGGAGATGCCCTAAATACTTTGCTGCAGATACTAAGTTATCCTGGTGTGGTTGAATTGACAACTCAACTGCTAATACTTGAGAATATTCTTTGGCTCCCCTTGTGTCGAATCAATAAATTTGGGTTGAATACTCTACCCTCGAAAATTTTTGTGATCCCCTATACTTGTGGGTTATCACTCATCGCCCGGCAGGGACGGCTGGCGCAATCTGCTCGGGTTCTAGCTCCGGGAGCTGCTGTTGGCTACAGCGACGCGACTGCGCTAGTTGGTTGGAGGAGGAAAGTGAGGGGAAGGGGAGGATGGTGGTTGGCTGTGGTTGGATCGGGAGAAGATCCCGAGGAACAAGGGAACTGGCCATGATGGGACAAGCTCCCCACGAACAAGGAAGAGTGGGTGGCGGCAGCTTCGGGATTGGGGGAGGAATGGATGGGACAGACTAGGGTTAGGGTTGACTGTTTATATAGGTAGGGGATTAGGGTAGGGGTTATCTAGGCCGCTCCGATCGTAATTGGACGGTCGAGAAAAATAGGCTAGGATAGTCAAAGAAGAAACCGAAGATATCTTAGGGATGTTTGAAGATGATCCTGACCCAACGGTGAAGACTGAGCGGGTCGGGTTCGGGTAAGTTTTGGACGCGCACTTGAGGGGTCTGTGCACTATGCAGAGGGAGATAAGTCCAATGTGTGCAAGTGTGTGGTTGGTCTTGGAATGGACAACACTAACAACGGAGAGACGCGGTAACTACGAACGGACTAAGTGTTTTAAGAAAACAATGCCGATGTAATGCCAATGATGACATGAGATGAAATGCATGACATGAACAAAATGAAAAATGAAAGACAAAAACCCAACCATGGAGGAAAAAATAACCTATCACATAGCCGGAAATGGCAAGAGTTGGAGTTACAATTATGGAAAGTAACATCCGGGGTGTTACAACACTCCACCACTACAAGAGGATCTCGTCTCGAGATCTAGGATGGCGCCGGAGAGAAAAGGAAGAGGAAGAGAAGAGGTAGAACTAAGTTGCTTCTTCGAGAAATGAGTGAAAGCAAAGAACCTTGAGAGGTTGAAAAGTTGAAAGAAAGAACACATCGGAGTTGAACACAATCGAGAGCACTACGGTAGAAAATAGAAACAAGGAACACCATGTGAACCTTGGAGGTTGCAAAGCTATGAATGACGAGTACAATGGACAAGAAGGAATTGGAACCACTCTGGTTGAAACAAGATAAACAAGGAAGAAGGAAGATCAAATTCGGACAACACTCCGGTTGAAAAGAGATGCAAGACTTGATAAGATGAAAAGAACTTGAAAAGAGGACACGACACTCCGGTTAAATGGATAAGCATGAAAAGAACACGATCCTAAATTCGAGATTATGAGTGAAGAGAGAAACATCACAATGCCTCCGGAAGAAAGAATAGAAGATAGATCATTGGAATAACAGAATGGAGAAGAAAATGCCAACTATTGCCGCAAATGAGCTTGGAAAGTGATAACCCACAAGTGTAGGGGATAATTGTAGCCTCTTTAGATAAGTAAGAGTGTCGAACCCAATGAGGAGCTAAAGGTAGAACAAATATCCTCTCAAGTCCTATCTGCCACGGATACGACTCTACGCACGCTTAGTGTTTTCTTTACCTAGAACAAGTATGAAACTACAAGCACTATGTAGGTGTGATAGGATAGGTTTGCAAGATAATAAAGAGCGCGTAAATAAATAGTAGGGGCTGTTTAGATGAAAACACAACTAAGTTAAATTTAGTAGAGAGATTTGTGTCACGAGAAAGTTTTTTGTCCCTAGGCAATCGATAACTAGACCGGTAATCACTATTGCAATTTTATTTGAGGGAGAGGCATAAGCTAACATATAATTTCTCTTCTTGGATCATATGCACTTATGATTGGAACTTTAGCAAGAATCCGCAACTACTAATGATCATTAAGGTAAAACCCAACCATAGCATTAAAGCATCAAGTCCCCTTTATCCCATACGCAAACAACCTACTGATACGTCTCCAACGTATCTATAATTTTTGATTGTTCCATGCTATTATATTACCCCTTTTGGATGTTTATGGACTTTATTTTACGCATTTATATCATTTTTGGGACTAACCTACTAACCGGAGGCCCAGCCCATATTGTTGTTTTTTTTTTGCCTATTTCAGTATTTCGAAGAAAAGGAATATCAAACGGAGTCCAAACGGAATGAAACCTTCGGGAGCGTGATTTTTGGAACAAACGTGATCCAGAGGACTTGGAGTGCAAGCCAAGAAGCTGCCGAGGCTCCCACGAGATAGGAGGGCGCCCCCCCATAGGGCACGCCCCTGTCTTGTGGGCCCCTCGGGCGGCCACCGACGTACTTCTTCCTCCTATATATACCTACGTACCCCGAAAACATCCAGGAGAAGGACGAAACACAATTTCCACCACCGTAACCTTCTGTATCCGCAAGATCTCATCTTGAAGCCTTCACCGACACTCTGCCGGAGGGGGAATCGACCATGGAGGGCTTCTACATCAACATCCTTGCCCCTCCGATGAGTTGTGAGTAGTTTAGCACAGACCTACGGGTCCATAGTTATTAGCTAGATGGCTTCTTCTCTCTTTTTGGATCTCAATACAATGTTCTCCCCCTCTCTTGTGGAGATCTATTCGATGTAAACTCTTTTTGCGGTGTCTTTGTCGAGATCTGATGAATTGTGGGTTTATGATCAAGTTTATCTATGAACAATATTTGAATCCTCACTGAATTCTTTTATGTATGATTGAGTTATCTTTGCAAGTCTCTTCGAATTATCAGTTTGGTGCATAGTAGATTGATCTTTCTTGCCATGGGAGAAGTGCTTAGCTTTGCGTTCAATCTTGCGGTGTCCTTACCCAGTGACAGAAAGGGTTGCAAGGCACGTATTGTATTTTTGCCATCGAGGATAACAAGATGGGGTTTATATCATATTGCTTGAGTTTATCCTTCTACATCATGTCATCTTGCTTAATGCGTTACTCTGTTCTTATGAACTTAATACTCTAGATGCAGGCAGGAGTCGGTCGATGTGTGGAGTGATAGTAGTAGATGCAGGCAGGAGTCGGTCTACTTGTTATGGACGTGATGCCTATATACATGATCATGCCTAGATAATCTCATAACTATTCGCTTTTCTATCAATTGCTCGATAGTAATTTGTTCACCCACCGTAATACTTATGCTATCTTGAGAGAAGCAACTAGTGAAACCTATGGCCCCCGGGTCTATCTCTTATCATATTTGCTCCCAATCTACTTTTATTTGCATCTTTACTTTTTGCATATATATTATAAAATACCAAAAATATATTTATCTTATCTTATTATCTTTATTAGATCTCACTTTCGCAAGTGGCCGTGAAGGGGTTGACAACCCCTTTATTGCGTTGGTTGCGAGTTCTCAGTTTGTTTGTGTAGGTGCGTGGGACTTTTGAGGAGCCTCCTACTGGATTGATACCTTGGTTCTCAAAAACTGAGGGAAATACTTACGCTACTATCGCTGCATCACCCTCTCCTCTTCGAGGAAAACCAACACAAGCTCAAGACATAGCACCTACTTACTCGGGTAGGTGCTTATGTCACTCACGCCACCCACCATAAGCAAATCATGAACATATTGCAAACCCTACAGCGGGGATCCCTCACGCTTGCGCGACACGGAGAGCACCATAGGACAGCACCAATAATAAAACATGCAACTCAAACCAATCACGATCATCAATTAACGCATAGGACAAAACGGATCCACTCAAACATCATAGGATAGCCATAGATCACTGGGAAATAATATATAGCGTTGAGCACCATGTTTAAGTAGAGATTACAGCGGGTAAAAGAGAGGTTACACCGCTGCATAGAGGGGGGAAGAGTTGGTGATGAGGGAGGTGAAGTTGTTGGTGTAGATCACGGTGATGATGATGGCCCCCGGTGGCACTCCGGCGCCACCGGAAGCGAGTGGGAGAGAGCCCCCCTTCTTCTTCTTCCTTGACCTTCTCCCTAGATGGGAGAAGGGTTTCCCCTCTGGTCCTTGGCTCCCATGGCATAAGAGGGGCAAGAGCCCCTCCGAGATTGGATCTGTCTCTCTATCTCTCTCTGTTTTTGCGTTCTCTGATTCTGCCCTGGCACCGTTTCTTTCATATCCGGAGATCCGTAACTCCGATTGGATTGAAACCGTCGCCCAGATATTTTTCCAAAAATTATCTTTCTTGCGGCCAAAGAAGAGCGTCAACCGCCTTACGAGGGGCCCACGAGGGTCAGGGGTGCGCCCAGTATGGGCAGGCGCGCCCCCCTGCCTCGTGGCCACCTCGGGCACCGTCTCGCGTTGATTTTACTTCGCAAAAATCATAAATATTCCAAAAAATAAGCTCCGTCTGTTTTTATCCCGTTTGGACTCCGTTTGATATTGGGTTTCTGCGAAACATAAAACATGCAACAAACAGGAACTGGCACTGGGCACTGAATCAATATGTTAGTCCCAAAAATAATATAAAAAGTTGCCAAAAGTATATGAAAGTTGAATAATATTGGCATGGAACAATCAAAAATTATAGATGCGACGGAGACATATCAGCATCCCCAAGCTTAATTCCTGCTCGTCCTCGAGTAGGTAAATGATAAAAAGATAATTTTTTATGTGGAATGCTACCTAGCATAATCTTGATCATATATCTAATCATGGCATGAATATTAAGACATGAGTGATTCAATGCAATAGTCTATCATTTGACATAAAAACAATAATACTTCGAGCATACTAATAAAGCAATCATGTCTTTTGAAAACAACATGGCCAAAGAAAGTTATCCCTACAAAATCATATAGTCTGGCTATGCTCTATCTTCATCACACAAAGTATTTAATCATGCACAACCCCGATGACAAGCTAAGCAATTGTTTCATACTTTAGTAATCTCAAACTTTTTCAACTTTCACGCAATACATGAGCGTGAGCCATGGACATAGCACTATATGTGGAATAGAATGGTGGTTGTGGAGAAGATAAAAAAAAGGAGAAGATAGTCTCACATCAACTAGGCGTATCAACGGGCTATGGAGATGCCCATCAATAGATATCAATGTGAGTGAGTAGGGATTGCCATGCAACGGATGCACTAGAGCTATAAGTGTATGAAATCTCAAACTAAAGACTAAGTGGGTGTGCATCCAACTTGCTTGCTCATGAAGACCTCGGGCATTTGAGGAAGCCCATCATCGGAATATACAAGCCAAGCTCTATAATGGAAATTCCCACTAGTATATGAAAGTGACAATATAGGAGACTCTCTATATGAAGAACATGGTGCTACTCTGAAGCACAAGTGTGGTAAAAGGATAGTAACATTGCCCCTTCTCTCTTTTTCTCTCATTTTTTTCTCTTTTTTTGGTGGGCTTCTTTGGCCCCCTTTTTTTATTTGGCTTCTTTGGCCTTTTTTTTCATTAAGTCCGGGGTCTCATCCCAAATTGTGGGGGAATCATTGTCTCCATCATCCTTTCCTCACTGGGGCAATGCTCTAATAATGATGATCATCACACTTTTATTTACTTACAACTCAATATTACAACTCGATACTAGAATAAAGATATGACTCTATATGAATGCCTGTGACGGTGTACCGGGATGTGCAATGATCTAGCGTAGCAATGACATCAAAAAAAGAACAAGCCATGAAAACATCATGCTAGCTGTCTTACGATCATGCAAAGCATTATGACAATGAATGCTGCAGGCGGCCATAAATGATGCATACAGAGCGGGAGATATCCAGCTGCCCATCCCCGTCCGCGAGGACAATTACCCCGTTATCCAATACGCCGATGATACAATCCTGGTGATGCGCGCTGATGAGAATCGGGCGAAACCATCAAAGCCATCCTGCAAGGTTATGCGTCCTCGGTGGGGCTGCGCATCAACTTCCAGAAATCAACTCTTATTACTGTCAACACGGTCGCGGATACTACCTTGCGCTTGGCGCAGGTTTTTGGTTGCTCCATTGGCTCCATGCCATTTACATACCTAGGGCTGCCCATGGGCACGACCAGGCCGTCTGTCGTAGACCTCATGCCACTGGTATCGTCTTTTGAGCGCAAACTCTCTACGGCAGCCTCTCTTATTGACCTGGGTTCAAAACTTACCCTGGTCAACTCGGTGATCACCTCCCTTGCGATCTACGCGATGTGCTCCATCAAGCTGCCGCTGAAAATACTTGATCATCTGGACAAGCTGCGGCGTTACTGCCTCTGGGCCAAGAACATGGACGATGGCCTTAAAGTTGTCTCCATGGCGGCTTGGGGTCTGGTATGCATGCCCAAACATAAAGGAGGGCTCGGGGTGCTTGAACTAAAGGTCCAAAATCAGGGCTTGCTGCTTAAACAGCTGCACAAATTCTATAACCGCATGGACATTCCGTGGGTTGAGCTTGTTTGGAACACATACTATGAGCGCTTGGTCCCGCATGCTTCGGACCTGTGCGGGTCGTTCTGGTGGAAAGATGTCATGAACTTGGCTCCAATTTACAGAGGTGTCACGTATGTTGATGTTGGCGACGGGCGCTCAACCTTGTTCTGGAAAGATGACTGGCGTGGAGATGTTCTGGCCGATAGCCACCCCCGTCTATTCTCCTTCGCTAAACACGAAGACACCTCCATCCAAGGGCTCCTGACATCTCCTACGCTCGATCAAAACTTTCACTTACCACTGTCGATTCAAGCTAGGGGAGAGCTCGAGGATCTGCAAGCCACCTTGTCATTGTTGGAGCCGACGGAGGTGAGTGATGTTTGGTGTCCGGTCTGGGGATCAGAGGGGCTCGCCTCCAGCAAGTTCTACCTGCACTGTTTTAGGCACATGGAAGCGAATGAGGCGTTTACGTGGATTTGGAAAGCAAAGTGCACCAACAAATGGAAGGTTTTTGCGTGGTTGCTTCTTGCGGATAGACTAAACACTCGCGGGCTGCTCAAGAGGAAGCACATGAAACTGAGGGATGACGACTACACGTGCCTGCTATGTCATCGGCCACCCGAGGAAACTGTGGAACATCTGTTCTTCTAGTGTGAATTCAGTAAATCATGTTGGGGGAAGCTGGGGATCACGTGGCCAATGCATGGCAATGGGGTGCAACTTTTGCATGCAGCTAAAAACACGTGGGATGGGCCAATGTTCATGGATATCTTCATTATAGCCTCTTGGAGCATTTGGAAGGAGCGCAACAACAAACATTTCAGAAGTGTGGTGCCGACAGTCGATGGGTGGAGCCAGAGATTCAAACTTGACTTCGGCATGATGAGACACAGAATCAAAGAGGCCTTGGTGCCATTTGTTGATAGAGTGATTAGCCTGATCTAATCTACTCCTCTATACCCTTGATGTATAGATTTCTCTTAGCCCTCCTGCCCCCATGTAACTTCTCTCTCATGTAATCTTGTGTCATGAGATGTAATACAAAGTCTATGGGGGGTTGCCCTCACTGTCCCAAGCTTTCAAAAAATGCTCAAGTCATGTATATAATTATGATGACTAAAGTTGCATGGCAATATATCTCGGAATGGCTATGGAAATGCCATGATAGGTAGGTATGGTGGCTATTTTGAGGAAGGTATATGGTGGGTGTATGGTACCGGCGAAAGTTGCGCAACACAAGAGAGGCTAGCAATCGTGGAAGGGTGAGAGTGCGTATAATCCATGGACTCAACATTAGTCATAAAGAACTCATATACTTATTGCAAAAATCTACAAGCCATTGAAAACAAAGTACTACGCGCATTCTCCTAGGGGGATAGATTGGTAGGAAAAGATCATCGCTCGTCCCCGACCGCCACTCATAAGGAAGACAACAAATAAATAAATCATGCTCCGACTTCATCACATAACGGTTCACCATACGTGCATGCTACGAGAATCACAAACCTCAACACAAGTATTTCTACTAATTCACAGTCGCCCACTAGCATGACTCTAATATCACCACCTTTATATCGCAAAACTATTGCAAGGAATCAAACATATCACATTCAGCGATCTACAAGTTTATGTAGGATTTTATGACTAACCATGTGAATGACCAATTCCTGTCATCTCTCTAAATTGATATAAGTGAAGCAAGACAGTTTAGTTCTTTCTACAAAAGATATGCCCACGCTCTAACAAATATAAGTGAAGCAAAATAGCATTCTACAAATGGCGGTTTTCTATGTGAAGAGAAACAGGCAATCCAAACTTCAAATGATATAAGTGAAGCACGTGAAGCATTCTATAAAGCCATACTCAAAAGATTTAAGTGAAGTGCAATGAGAATTCTATAAATCAACCAAGGACTATCTCATACCAGCATGGTGCATAAAATAAAAGTGAAAACTAAATGCAAAAGACTCTCCAAGACTTGCACATATCGCATGAACGAAACGAATCCGAAAACATACCGATACTTATTGAAGAAAGAGGGGATGCCTTCTGGGGCATCCCCAAGCTTAGACGCTTGAGTCTCCTTGAATATTTACTTGGGGTGCCTTGGGCATCCCCAAGCTTGGGCTCTTGCCTCTCTTCCTTTTCCTCATATCGAGACCTTCTCGATCAAACACTTCATCCACACAAAACTTCAATAGAAAACTCGGTAAGATCCGTTAGTATAATAAAGCAAATCACTACTCTAAGTACTGTTGCAAACCAATCCATATTTTTTTTAGCATTGTGTCTACTGTAATACAGCTTTTTCATGGCTTAATCCACTGATAGAAATTAATAGTTTCATCAAAACAAGTAAACTATGCATCAAAAACAGAATCTGTCAAAAACAGAACAGTCTGTAGAAATATAAACATTCACCATACTTACGTTACCCCAACCAATTCTACCAAAAATATGAAAAATAAAAAATTTATATAGCAAGACAGTATAAAAAGAATCAGAACCGTTTGACGTTCCAATAAAAAATGTAAAATCGCGCACTACAGCCAAAGTTTCTGTCCTGCACCGTACAAACCAACAAGCAATGTAAACATCCTAAAGGCAAACCTTGACACATTATTTTTATAATGCAATGGAATTGTACAATGGTATAATTATTTTTTATGAAAAGTTTCTGTAATTAAGATTCACAAAGTTTCCGTGAGCATGAACAAAGTTCAAGGAGCTCCCCCACTTCAACAATGCTTGTCTCTCTCACTTTCACTTTCCTTTTTGAAAAGTTTTGGGTTCCCCTCTTTATATTTTTGTTTTTAAACTATATAAAAGCATTCAACAGAAATAAATGACTCTATAAAACTTCCGGGTTGTCTCCCTGGCAGCGCTTTCTTTAAAGCCATTAAGCTAGGCATATAGTGCTCGAGTAATGGATCCGCCCGGATCACAAGGTATATCAAAGCCAATTTTAATTAACAGTGATTTGTAATTTAGTAGTGAGCACAAAGTAACATATATCATGCAACAACAAAGTCTCACTCTCTTCCTATGCATTGGCATGTCATAAAAGAACAATTCATGCACACCAAGTAAAGGCCAATGCATAGTTTAGGCAGTTTCTTGCAATTTTATCATATTGGAAACATAAAGAGGCGGAGATGTAGTTCCTCTCTCATAATAATTGCAAGTAGGAGAAGCAAGCACATGCATATTATATCTATCAAAATTATCATGTGCACTGGTAAAAGGCAACCCATCCATATAATCCTTAAAAAGCACAAACTTCTCCGATATAGTGTAATATGGAGAATTCAAAAAGATAATAGGACTATCATGCGTGGGTGCAATAGCAACAATTTCATGTTTAACATAAGGAACTATAGCAAGTTCATCTCCATAAGCATAATTAATATTGGCATCTTGGCCACAAGCATAGCAAGCATCATCAAAAGGGGGTATTTCAAGAGAATCAACAGGATCATAACAATCATCATAGAAATCATCCTTCGATAGGCACGAAGGGAAATTAAACAATGTATGAGTTGAAGAGTTATTCTCATTAGAAGGTAGGCACCGGTGGCTAATCTGCTCTTCCTCCTTTTGTTCTTCGCTCTCCTCATCATCTTTTTCATCCAATGAGCTCACAGTTTCATCAATTTCTTCTTCCATAGACTCCTGCAAAATATTAATCTCTTCTTGGACAGCAGAGAAGTCCTCAATATATGGTTTAACATAGGCATTAGAAGCATAATTATCATAACAATATTCAAGTATGGAAAAAATATCAGATTTGTAGAGAGTAGCATCATACTTTTCAATCAAAGAAGCAATTTCATAAGCACCCTTAAAAGCAACAAATTCTTCAATTTGTTGAACATCATAGTAATTATAAACACCCTTAGCATACAAAGATACGATTCCATTATCACTAAACTCACATTGGTAAGGAAGGTGTTTCTTAGGGTTTTTAGAACAACAAGTAACATCATAAATTTCACATAAATTCCAAGCATAGCATTGCAAATGATGAATTTGATCTAGTAAAAGTTTCCCTTTTTTAGATATACGGTGTCGCACATAACAAGCATGCTCATCTAAATATTTGCCCTCAACTAAGCTAGTTGGGGTTTCAGCACGAGCACAAAGGGATCGAAGATGATCCAAATTAAAAGCTTCAGGAGTGTGATAGATTTTGAGTGGTTCTTCAACCATTGGTTCAGTAGGTACAACTATTTTTTTTGGTATTTTGCGTTGCTACCCATAACTAAAGATAGAAAACAACTAAGAACAGCAAATAAAAATTACTTAGTGATAAAGCAAGCAAGCACACACGAGAATATTCACCCCACACTATGACTCCCCGGCGACGGCGCCAGAAAAAGGTCTTGATAAGCCACAAGTGTAGGGGATAATTGTAGCCTCTTTCGATAAGTAAGCGTGTCGAACCCAATGAGGAGCTAAAGGTAGAAAAAATATCCTCTCAAGTCCTATCTGCCACTGATACGACTCTACGCATGCTTAGTGTTTGCTTTACCAAGAACAAGTATGAAACTAGAAGCATTATGTAGGTGTGATAGGATAGGTTTGCAAGATAATAAAGAGCGCGTAAATAAATAGTAGGGGCTGTTTAAATGAAGACACAACTAAGTTAATTTTAGTAGAGAGCTTTTTGTCACGAGAAAGTTATTTGTCCCTAGGAAATTGATAACTAGACCGGTAATCACCATTGCAATTTTATTTGAGGGAGAGGCATAAGCTAACATACTTTCTCTTCTTGGATCATATGCACTTATGATTGGAACTCTAGCAAGCAGACGCAACTACTAAAGATCATTAAGGTAAAACCCAACCATAGCATTAAAGCATCAAGTCCCCTTTATCAATACACAAACAACCAACTTACTCGGGTCTGTGCTTCTATCACTCACGCCACCCACCATAAGAAAATCATGAACATATTGCAAACCCTACAGCAGGGATCCCTCACGCTTGAGCGACACGGAGAGCACCATAGGACAGCACCAACAATAAAACATGCAACTCAAACCAATCACGATCATCAATTAACCCATAGGACAAAACGGATCTACTCAAACATCATAGGATAGCCAAAGATCATTGGGAAATATATATTGTTGAGCACCATGTTTAAGTAGAGATTATAGTGGGTAAAAGAGAGGTTACACCGCTACATAGAGGGGGGGAAGAGTTGGTGATGAGGCCGGTGAAGTTTTTGGTGTAGATCGCGGTGATGATGATGGCCCCCGGTGGCACTCCGGCGCCACCGGAAGCGAGGGGGGAGAGCCACCCTTCTTCTTCTTCTTCCTTGACCTTCTCCCTAGATGGGAGAAGGGTTTCCCCTCTAGTCCTTGGCTCCCGTGGCATGGGAGGGGCGAGAGCCCCTTCGAGATTGGATCTGTCTCTTTGTCTCTCTCTGTTTCTGTGTTCTCTGATTCTGCCTTGGCATCGTTTCTTTTATATCCGGAGATTCGTAACTCTGATTGGATTGAAACCTTCACCCAGATATTTTTCCAAAAATTAGCTTTCTTGCGGCAAAAGAAGGGCGTCAACCGCCTTACAAGGGGCCCACGAGGGTCAGGGGGCGCCCAGTATGGGCAGGCGCGCTCCCTGCCTCGTGGCCACCTCGGGCACCGTCTCGCGTTGATTTTACTTCCCAAAAATAGTAAATATTCCAAAAATAAGCTCCGTCCATTTTATCCCTTTTGGACTCCGTTTGATATAGGGTTTCTGCAAAACATAAAATATGCAATAAATAGGAACTGGCACTGGGCACTGGATCAATATGTTAGTCCCAAAAATAATATAAAAAGTTGCCAAAAGTATATGAAAGTTGAATAATATTGGCATGGAGCAATCAAAAATTATAGATACGACGGAAATGTATCAGAAAGCACCCTTCCAAGAAGGTTATAACAGAGTTATTGGAAAACCCACAACAAAACAAATAAGCTTGTAGTGGGATTATGGAAAACTTCTCAACATTGAGACGAATTTCTGCCACTATGGAAACAAATAATATAATTGATAACACCAACGAGATGAATTAAACTTCTTCCACCAAGATGATAGAGAGATAACTTGGATCGTTGATAAACACCACGATAGCAACATTCCTTAGGGAAGGCTTTAGGTGAAATATGACACAAGATAACTCCAACAAGGAGATTAATTGGTTGAAAAGATCTCTTGAGCAAAGAGAAAATGATGGATTTAAATATGTCACTCTTGAAAACTTGTGAATCATGAAACGCAAAGGGAAATTATCACCAATGACATAACACCACCTCAAAAGATGAGATAGGAAGAAGTGCACTTCGGATGCAAGATGAAGAATGTTTGAACTCCTCAAAACAAAACATGTGTTGAGCACCCTGTTTAATTTTGGGTATAGCTTGGCGGATCATAACTTCGAGAGAAAACTTGAAGAATAATTGAAGAATGAAAAGAATCCTTGACGAACCACCATGTAGAGCCTCCATGAAGAACTCCAGTAATAAAATGGTGATAAAAAGAAAGAGAAGTTGAAAACACAAGGTGAAGCGTTGCGATGATTTAGATGGAGCTTCACGACGAAATAATGCGGAAAACTTGGAACTCCGGAAAAGAAAAGATGAAGCATCTCGAACTGAGAAATGTGACATGATGAACAACTCTGGAAAGAAGAAACTAGATCACTTGCATGAAACAATAATAAGAATTACATTATGTGTATCCTTTACCAATTTAAATTGATGACAAGCAACGGATTTGGCATACTACTTATTCTTCTTGAGGGATTAAGGATAGAAATAGTGCAAACTTGGGAAAAACTGAACAAACGACTGGTAGGATTCAGAAAGAACGAATTAATTGATACGATAACAACGGAAGAGGAATGTTGAAAGAACCACCATAAGAATTGAAAATGAAAGTAGCAAAGGCACAATTCACCCGGAAGAATTGGAAAAAGAATGAAGATACTTGAGGGGATTTCAATACATGAGAACGAAGAGATCATGAACTGATTAGAGGATATTTCAACGATTCATCGATAAGATTTGGAGAACGATAGCTACACGCTGAGAATGAATAATTCTGAGATGATGGGCTCCGGAGAATCAAACTGAAAAGAATCATAAATTGCTCTGGATGGGTGAAAAGAATTCTCACAATCGAAAGCAATTATGAGAGGATGGTATAAAGCTAGAACCATGAATCTCTGGAAGAATGAGTAAGGATTTAAGAGGAACTCTTCTTCGATCTTCAAAGTTCGAGAATGACGACGAGAAACATCACCATGAATTGTTGAGACACTCCGGAAGGATTAAAAGAGTAAAGTTTGAGCCAAAGATGAAAAGAATTTGAAAGCGACCATGGAGAAGGCATGTGACTGATGAAAATTTATTCTTACGTCAAACTTTGAAATGAATTTGAAAATAGCTCCGGGAAAATTAGAAGAGTGAGGTAAGATCCTAGGAAAAGACCTGTGGGTTAGGGCCCACTAAAAAGATACACCATTGAACGATTGATTGAAAGGGGGGATTGCACCGGTTAAATTAAATGGCTTGAATGAGATAACAACCTCAAAATAACTTGAACGTATTGAGAATGGAAACACGAATCTTCCGAGATATCTTCAATACTCCGGATATGAACTGGGAGAGGTGAATAAATAAGAGAGCCTTGGATAAGAAATTCACATGGGAAGATATGTGAAACAAAAGGAAGTGATATGATCAACACCGAAGCTTGAAATTAATCCACCGGAGAATAAAAGAGATGAAGAATAATAAACTTGAAGCTCCGTTAGTATCTTCTTGAGAATCACCAGATAAGAACATTGACGGAAAAGAATGGAGAGACTTCCCATCAATAAAAGGATACTTGATTAAGAAATCTGAGTCCTGGAAGAAAAAGGGGTGGGAGGGCTAGAAAACAAAGGCAACTTGGGCAGATGGAATGGATACCGTTGAGAAAACTTAGAATTGCTCTCGCAAATGGGAAAAATGATAGTATTAGCCTGGAGAGAAGCACGCCGGTTAGAAAAGGATTAGCATGACCATTCGGCATGAATAAAAGGATTAGTACTCCCATAGAAATATGAGAACACCGTGTAGAAAAGGTATGGAGTCAACACTTGACATCGAAGCAACTTGAATACCACAACTCAAAAGAAAAACGAAGGATTTGGCTTGCAGGATAAGTCGTAACAAATACATATGATAGAGATTTACCCAATCCCATATCATGCATCTGTCGGAAAGATATTCTAGGAGCTACTTGAATTCCAAACTCCCAAAACTTTCTGGTTATGCAATCTGGTGTTGGGGATACAAGGGAAGCAACATATCTCACCCAACTAAACAATCCCTACATCCACCTGTGTCCATCCGTTAACACATAACCAAGAAAACTCCGGAAATCGTGTACCTCAACTTTCGAAAAGCATCCGTTATACGAGCTATGGCAATACTCCCGAACTCCCGCCCAGTACTGGGTGGCGTCGAGGTTATCTCACCACTAACTGCATAAAAGAGATTTTCAACGTCGGCGAAACTCAGGTATTCCAAAACTGCAACGATAAAATTGTGACGACAACACCTCGGAGCTCAACTCCCCGGGACACTGCCACAACCCCTAAATGTCAGGAGGCACCAAGAGCAATGTTCTCGTCAAAAGAATATCGAAACGATCCCAAGATACCCGCGTGATTCTAAAATTTTCTTAGTGAAATTTGAGGAGAGGAAAGGACAAAACATCTACGTCAGGATGTTGGGGAACGTAGTAATTTCAAAAAATTTCCTACGCACACGCAAGATCATGGTGATGGTATAGCAACGAGAGGGGAGAGTGTTCGTGCACATACCCTCATAGACCGTAAGCGGAAGCGTTAGCACAACGCGGTTGATGTAGTTGTACGTCTTCACGATCCGACCGATCCAAGCACCGAACGTACGGGGCCTCCGAGTTCAGCACACGTTCAGCTCGATGACGATCTCCGGCCTCCGATCCAGCGAAGCTCCGGAGATGAGTTCCGTCAGCACGACGGCGTGGTGACGATGATGATGTTCTACCGGCGCAGGGCTTCGCCTAAACTCCGCGACGATATGATCGAGGTGGAATATGGTGGAGGGGGGCACCGCACACGGCTAAGGAACGATCCGTAGATCAACTTGTGTGTCTATGGGGTGCCCCTGCCCCCGTATATAAAGGAGTGGAGGAGGGGGAGGGCCGGCCATCTCTATGGCGCGCCCTAGGGGAGTCCTACTCCCACCGGGAGTAGGATTCCCCCTTTCCTAGTAGAACTAGGAACCCTTCCATGTAGTAGGAGTAGGAGAGAAGGAAAGGGAAGAGAGAAGGGAAGGAAGGAGGGGGTGCGGCCCCTCCCCCTAGTCCAATTCGGACTAGGCCATGGGGGGGCGCGCGGCCTGCCCTAGGCAGCCCCTCTCTCTTTCCCGTATGGCCCAATAAGGCCCAATACTTCTCCCCAGCGAATTCCCGTAACTCTCCGGTACTCCGATAAATACCCGAATCAATCAGAATCTTTCCGAACTCCGAATATAGTCGTCCAATATATCGATCTTTACATCTCGACCATTTCGAGACTCCTCGTCATGTCCCCGATCTCATCCGGGACTCTGAACTCCTTCGGTACATCAAAACTTATAAACTCATAATATAGCTGTCATCGAAACCTTAAGCGTGCGGACCCTACGGGTTCGAGAACTATGTATACATGACCTATAACTATTCGTGGTAAATAACCAATAGTGGAACCTGGATGTCCATAATGGCTCCTACATATTCTACGAAGATCTTTATCGGTCAAACCGCATAACAACATACGTTGTTCCCTTTGTCATCGGTATGTCACTTGCCCGAGATTCGATCGTCGGTATCCAATACCTAGTTCAATCTCGTTACCGGCAAGTCTCTTTACTCGTTCCGTAATACTTCATCCCGTAATTAACTCATTAGTTACAATGCTTGCAAGGCTTAAGTGATGTGTATTACCGAGAGGGCCCAGAGATACCTCTCCGACAATCGGAGTGACAAAACCTAATCTCGAAATACGCCAACCCAACATGTACCTTCGGAGACACCTGTAGAGCACCTTTATAATCACCTAGTTACGTTGTGACGTTTGGTAGCACACAAAGTGTTCCTCCGGTAAACGGGAGTTGCATAATCTCATAGTTGTAGGAACATTGTATAAGTCACGAAGAAAGCAATAGCAACATACTAAACGATCAGGTGCTAGGCTAACGGAATGGGTCAAGTCAATCACATCATTCTTCTAATGATGTGATCCTGTTAATCAAATGACAACTCATGTCTATTATTAGGAAACTTAACCATCTTTGATTAACGAGCTAGTCAAGTAGAGGCATACTAGTGACACTATGTTTGTCTATGTATTCACACATGTATTATGTTTCCGGTTAATACAATTCTAGCATGAATAATAAACATTTATCATGAAATAAGGAAATAAATAATAACTTTATTATTGCCTCTAGGGCATATTTCCTTCACAGGAGACCTCACCAGAGCGACAAACGGACTGGGAATAAAAAGAATCCTACTCTTCGATATATATAATCCTAAGACTCAAAACATTTTTGTTCTAGACTCAACAACATCAGCAGTTCGATCAAGCAGGGGGGCTCCTAAGTCGGGATGGCTCTGATTACCAACTTGTAACGGCCACGATGCGGCTATATCTCCCACATGTCGAGGCACGACTTAGAGGCATAACAGCATTGTGGTTTTGTCGCAAGAAGGGTCATCTTCACACAATCCCATGTAATGAACAAGAAAGGGATAAATAGAGTTGGCTTACATTCTCCACTTCAACAAACATCATATAATTCATACACCATTCAGAGTACACACATAGTTCGACTACAGACAAATCCAAATGAAAAGAAGATAACCCTAAATGGTAGATCCCCGATCGTCCCAACTGGGCTCCACTACTGATCATCAGGAAATGAAACATAGTAACGACCATGGTCTTCGTCAAACTCCCACTTGAGTTCAGTGGCATCACCTGCACTAGTATCATCGGCACCTGCAACTGTTTTGGTAGTATCTGTGAGTCACGAGGACTCAGCAATCTCAAAACCCGCGAGATCAAGACTATTTAAGCTTATGGGTAGGATAAGGTAATGAGGTGGAGTTGCAGCAAGCACTAAGCAAATATGGTGGCTAACATACGAGTACAAGAGTAAAATGAGAAACTGCGCAACAGTCATGAAGCTAGAAGTGGTCAAGAAAAGATCCTGAACTACTTACGTTCAATCATAACCCAAACTGTGTTCTCTTCCCGGACTCCACCGAAAAGAGACCATCACGGCTACACACGCGGTTGATGCATTTTAATTAAGTCAAGTGTCAAGTTCTCTACAACCGGATATTAACAAATTCCCATCTGCCACATAACTGCGGGCACGGCTCTCGAAATTTATACCCTGTAGGGGTGTCCCAACTTAGCCCACAAGCTCTCACGATCAACGAAGGATATTCCTTCTCCCGGAATCACCCGATCAGAATCGGAATCCCGGTTACAAGACATTTCGGCAATGGTAAAACAAGACCAGCAAGTCCGCCCGAATGTGCCGACAAATCCCGATAGGAGCTGCACATATCTCGTTCTCAGGGCACACCGGATAGGCCAAGCTACGAGTAAAACCAGCCCTCAAGTTTCCCCGAGGTGGCCCCGCAGGCTACCCGGTTCGGACCAACACTCAGAGGAGCACTGGCCCCGGGGGGGGGGGAGGGTTAAATAAAGATGACCCTTGAGTCTGCAGAACCCAAGGGAAAGGTATAGGTGGTAGGTAGGCAAATGTTGAAAACCAAGGTTGGGCCTTGCTGGAGGAGTTTTATTCAAAGAGAAGTGTCAAGGGGGTCCCATAACCCCAACCGCGTAAGGAACGCAAAATCAAGGAACATAACACCATTATGGCGGAAACTAGGGCGGCAAGAGTGGAACAAAACACCAGGCATAAGGCCGAGCCTTCCACCCTTTACCAAGTATATAGATGCATTAATTAAAATAAGAGATATTGTGATATCGCAACATGTTCATGTTCCAACCTGGAGCAATCTTCAAATTCACCTGCAACTAACAACGCTATAAGAGGGGGCTGAGCAAAAGCGGTAACATAGCCAAACAACGGTTTGCTAGGAAGGGGGGGTAGAGGCTTGACATGGCAATATGGGAGACATGATAAACAAGTGGTAGGAAGCGCGACATAGGGATAGAACGAATAACTAGCAAGCAAAGATAGAAGTGATATCGAGGGTAATGGTCATCTTGCCTGAAACTCCGCTAGGAAGAAGACCGAATCCATGAAGTAGACGAACCAACGTAGTCGAACAAATCCTCACAATCGCAATGTAACCGGAACTATCAAGGAGAAGCGCAACCGGAAGGAAGCAAACAACATGGTAAACAACCATCACATAAGCATGGCATGATGCACAATCAAGTATGATGCATGTCCGGTTTAAATAGGCATGGCATGGCAAAGTGCACAAACAATACTACAAATTAAGTGGAGCTCAATATGCAACGAGTTGCATATTGATGAAACACCACATTCGAGTTATTAAGTTCGCTCTCGTTTAGGTACACAACAATATTAAATGTTGTTAAACATGGCAAGAGGTGAAACATAAGTAAACTAACTATTTAGGCAAGTTTAAATTAGGCCGGAAACAACAACCAACAATTCCGGAAAATCCTCATGTCCATATTACGAACTTGGTAGTGTTCTGCCCTAAAACATATTTTAATGTTGTTAAACAGTAAAACAAAGTGCACCAAGTTAAACTATGCATTTTTCAGAAAATTTACATATACAGTTTATTTAATTCGGAGCTACGGTTATTTAGTTATGAAATAAATCATTTTAACATGTGATTTATGCAAAATAATAGCAATCAACAAGTTAAACATTTTTAACATGGATGAAAGTTGCAAATTATTAAACTAGATGAAATACTAAGCATTTTTCATATTTGAAGTATTAAAATATGGTGCATGGTTATTTAGTTATTATATGCATGAACACTAGGGGTTTTTTCTGTAAAATTGCACTCTTTTGGTAAATAGCAAAATCGTTGAACTAGGAAAAAACATGATACAGGCCGCATCTGCTGGGCCAACAGCGTACAGGAGAGGGGCTGGAGGGGCTGCTCACCCTGGGCCAAGGCCCGGCTGGAAGCAGAGGAGGAGAAGGGCCGACCCATGGGACATAGTTGACCGGTCCACACGCGCTGGGACGGGGCCAACACGGGCGAGCGAGGCAGAGGTTGCGGGCGCGGCCCTCTGCTCGACAGGAAGCAGAGCCGCGGTGGCGCAGGCAACTCAGCGGGAGGACGAAGCGATGGGAACGGGAGGAGACCGCCAGATCTGGCCGCAAGCTCCTAGGACGGCGCCGGATCAGAAAAAGAGGACGGCCCTTGCATGGACTCTGCAGGGGAAAAATTGGTGGCTGGGCAATCAGCAAGGAGCGACGCGAGGAGAGGAAAAGGAAGGCCGGAGAGGCATGGCTTGACTACGAAGCTCACCACCGATGATGCGGCGGCGCGGGCAAGGCAGGGAGACGGTGAGGCGTCCGCTGCGAGGCTCCGGGACGAGGCCAACGGCAGCGCGGGGACTTGGTGCGGACGAGGAGAGGAGATCGGCAAGGGGCAGTGCTCGGAGGAGGCCAGCGGGAGGAAGAGCATCTCAGGCGTGCTCGGGGTCGAGCTCGCGCGCGACGCCCTCAGGCACGAGGAGCTGGGGTACGTTGCAGGCTCGGGGAGGCATCGGAGAGTCGATCGGACGCGGCCATGGTGCTCCCTATGAAAAGCAACAAAAAGAGAGGGTGTTCTCAGCGGAAAGCAGAACCAGGGGAAGGAAGAGAAAGGAAAAAAATGAGGGGCACGGCGAGGAGTTCCTGCTGGTGCGTCTGCTCATCGCCGGCGGGGACGGCTGGTGCAATCTGCTCGGGTTCTAGCTCCGGGAGCTGCTGTTGGCTGCAGAGTTGGCTGGAGGAGAAAAGCGAGGGGAAGGGGAGGATGGTGGTTGGCTGTGGTTGGATCGGGAGAAGATCCCGAGGAACAAGGGAACTGGCCACGATGGGACAAGCTCCCCACGAACAAGGAAGAGTGGGTGGCGGCGGCTTCGGGATTGGGGGAGGAATGGATGGGATAGACTAGGATTAGGGTTGACTGTTTATATAGGTAGGGGATTAGGGTAGGGGTTATCTAGGTCCCTCCGATCGTAATCGAACGGTCGAGAAAAATAGGCTAGGATAGTCAAAGAAGAAACCGAAGATATTTTAGGGATGTTTGAAGATGATCCTGACCCAACCGTGAAGACTGAGCGGGTCGGGTTCGGGTAAGTTTCGAACGCGCGCGCGAGGGGTCTGTGCACTGTGCAGAGGGAGATAAGACTAATGTGTGCAAGTGTGTGGTTGGTCTTGGAATGGACAACGATAACAACGGAGAGACGCAGTAACTACGAACGGACTAAGAGTTTTAAGAAAACAATGCCGATGTAGTGCGAATGATGACATGAGATGAAATGCATGACATGAACAAAATGCAAAACGAAAGACAAAAACCCAACCACGGAGGAAATAACATATCACATAGCCGAAAATGGCAAGAGTTGGGGTTACAATTTTGGAAAGTAACATCCGGGGTGTTACAATGTTCAAGTAGGATTATAGCGGGGTGTGGGAAAATGGATCGAGTAAAATAGATGAGGATGGTGATGATGATGGTGATGTTGATGAAGACGATCACCGCGGCGATGATTCCCCTCCCGATGGCACTCCGGCGCCTCCGAGAGAGAGGAGGAGAGGTTCTCCCCCTTGTGCTTCTTCCTCCATGGCCCCCCCTAGTTTGGGAGAGGTTCTCTCTCTGGTCCTTGGACTTCATGGCGATGATGGCCCCTCCGAGATCCTCCCCCATGGCCTCCGGTGATGATGGCCCCCTCCGACAGGGTGCCGGAGAGGGCCTAGATTGATTTCTCGTGGCTACAGAGGCTTGCGGCGGCGGAACTTCCGATCTCTCTTCTGTTCTGGGTTTTCTTGATTTTAGCACGTCTATTCGGATATAGATAAATGATCCAAGACAATATAACATCTATTCGGATATAGCAAAACATAACCCATTAAGTTGTCTTTCTTGTCCAACATCAACTTTTTAGCATGTCATATTTTAATGAGTGCTCACAGTTACAAATATGTCCAAGATAGTAATATTTATATGTGAAATCTCTCTTCCTTCAATATTCTTTCATGAATTGTTCAAGTGACCAATTCTGCGCTTGCTAACTTTCAATAAATTTACCACCTATACTTATTATGTGTGAAGTCATTACTCCCCATGGTATAAGCATCGAAACATGTATAAATTCAAATTTATGATATTCACTCATTCAACCATTTACTCATACGGTATACGTGAAGCACGTAAGTAGATGTCAAACTACTCCAAACAGATATAAGTGAAGACAATGAGTAGTTAAATAATTAACTAGCCATGGGAGGACTCTCTCTCTCATTCAAGATTTCAGATCCAATCATTTTATTCAAACTGTATGTAAAATGAAAATACGCTCCAAGCAAAACACATATCATGTGACGAACAAAATTATAGCTCCAAGTAAGGTATACCGATGGTTTCGAAGACGAAAGAGGGGATGCCTTCCGGGGCATCCCCAAGCTTAGGCGCTTGAGTCTTCCTTGAATATTACCTTAGGGTGCCTTGGGCATCCCCAATCTTAGGGGCTTTTCACTCCTTATTCTCCTCATATCGATATCTCACCCAAAACTTGAAAATTTCAATCACACAAAACTTAACAGAACTTCGTGAGATGGGTTAGTATGATAAAGAATAAACCATTCACTTTGGTACTGTCAAAGACAAGATTCATAATTGTTCTCACACAATGCCTACTGTACCCTATCATTTCTACAATTTCTATTGAGGAATATAAGCCATAGAAACTAGAAAGCAAGCAAACTATGCATTGAAAATAGAATCTGCCAGAAACAGAACAGTATGTAATGATCTGAACAGCAACCATACTTCTGCTACTCGAAAATTCCAAACAACTTAGGAAAACCTGAGAAATTTGTGTACCAATCCATATAAAAAAGAATCAGATCAAAATCACGTTTTTGTAAATTATCAAAACTAATTTACTGAGCGCAAAAGTTTCTGATTTTCAGCAGGATCAACACAACTATCACCGTAAGCTATCCCAAAGGTCTTACTTGGCACTTTATTGAAACAAAAGCTATAAAACATGATTACTACAGTAGCTTAGTCATGTGAACACACAAAAACCATAAGGGTAAATATTGGGTTGTCTCCCAACAAGCGCTTTTTTTAATGCCTTTTAGCTAGGCATGATGATTTCAATGATGCTCACATAAAAGATAAGAATTGAAACATAAAGAGAGCATCATGAAGAATATTACTAGCACATTTAAACCTAACCCGCTTCCTATGCCTAGGGATTTTGTGAGAACACAATTTATAGGAACAAGGATCAACTAGCACAGGAAGGCAAAACAAGTATAACTTCAAAACTTTAGGCACATAGAGAGGAAACTTGATATTATTATAACTCCTACAAGCATATATTCCTCCCTCATAATAATTTTCAGTAGCATCATGAATTAATTCAACAATATAACCATCACATAAAGCATTCTTTTCATGATCTACAAGCATAGAAATTTTACTACTCTCCACATAAGCAAAATTCTTCTCATTCGGAATAGTGGGAGCAAACTCAACAAAATAACTGTCATGTGAGGCACAATCTAATTGAAAATTAAAATGATGATGACAAGTTTCATGGTTAACATATTCCCTTATAGCATACATGTCATCACAATAACAATCATAGGTAGCAACTTTGTTCTCATAATCAATTGGAACCTCTTCCGAAATAGTGGAATCATTACTAACTAAAGTCAAGACCTCTCCAAATCCACTTTCATAAATATCATACTAAGATTCAACACCATCCAAAATAGTGGGATCATTACTTCCTAAAGTTGACACTCTTCCAAACCCACTTTTGATGATACTATTATTCATACTCCAAAAGATATAAGTGAAGATCATGGAGCATTCTACAATTAATAGAGACTAACCAATATCCAAGCTCAAAATATATAAGTGAAGCACAAAGAGCATTCTATAAGATCATACTCAAAAGATATAAGTGAAGCACATGAAGCATTCTATAAATGAATGAAGGGATATCTCATACTAGCATGGTTCTTAAAGAAAAAGAAAAAGACAAAGGACACAAATCATGTGAACAAAACAAAAACCGAGATATACCGATAATTGTTGAAGAAGAAAGATGGGATGCCAACCGGGACATCCCCAAGCTTAAATGCTTGAGTATCCTTGAAATATTTACTTGGGGTGCCTTGGCATCCCCAAGCTTGAACTCTTTCCTCTCTTTATTCTTCTCTCATCGGTAACTCCTCATTCTTCGAACACTTCATCCACACAAAAAATTAACAAAAACTTTGTGAGATCCGTTAGTATACTGAACAAATCACTACCTTTAGGTATTGTTGTAAACTCATTCCAATTTCATATTAGCATTATATCTACTTTATTCCAACTTCACCATGGTTCATACCCCCCTCCCCCCAATACTACCCATAGATTCATCAAAATAAGCGAACAACACATAGAAAACAGAATCTGTCAAAAACAGGACAGCCTGTAGTAATCTGGAAATTTCGTATACTTCTGTAACTCCAAAAATTCTTAAAAAAATATGAAAATTTAAACAAATTGTATGGAATTACTGTGCAAAAAGTTTCAGACCCATTTGACTTTCCAGTAAAAAAAATGTAAATTCACGCGCTAGAGCCGAAGTTTCTGTTTTTTGCACTGCACATAGTAAACAAGCAATCTAATCATCCTAAAACCAAAGCTTGGCACATTATTTTTACTAGTAAGCATGCAAGTGCAATGCACGTCGAAATTTGAATACTTTAAAGCTTAAAAAATTTCAATCCACATTTACATACAATGATTTGGATACATTCCATAAACACTACGAGTTTAAATCTTGATGGAATCTCCTACAATGTATAAATTAAATACATCTACATATATTGCCACTCAGATAGAATACCTATACAATTCCAAACACTCTTTTGAGGTATTACCGAATCAACATCAAAGGCATCCTACCACCTATTGGCCTCATGCACATATGAGTTCTCAAAATTCCATATTTGAATGTCATCAAACATATAAAAACCCATTCATAGTTTCACCTACAACAGTCTAAACCCCACAATGTAAGTTTGAAGAGACACGTGGTTTGAACACTCTTATTGATTATTCATTATAAGACGGCAAGGTCTCAAATGAATTCACAATAATATTTGCTATTCAAGAAAAACTAGGACGCAACCAGAAAGTAATGAGAAAAAATAATAACACTTCAAAATAAGTGCCAATAAAATGTGAAGATAAAAAATCATAATATATTTGTCACAATATAAAGAGGAAAATAAGATATGTGTGAGAATACACATAAAAGAACAAAAGCATCAACACAAATACACTAGGACACTTACATAAAACTGAGGATCATATACACAAGAAACTACCAAATTTTGAATCCACCATCCCCCTTCCTCGCTCATTCAGGCATCGACAGTTCAAGGCTTTGCATTCATCTTTCCATACTGACGTAGATAAAAAAACAATTGTGAAATGTACATGCCCTATCCTCCTCACTTGCACAATCAGGCATCAAGGGCTCAAGGTTGCAGGCTTTGAATCCATCCTCAAAATTAGCTAAATAAGTAATCATGTACAATACAATGCACGCATTGCGTAATGCATGAATGTTCAAATCATATACTAAAAAATATTACTAAATTTCAAGCTAAGGTTAACATATAAAAATAAATCAAAGTATGTTATTATAAATAATAACTTTCTCTCATCGGCATCTGTTGCTTCGCACCAAGCAAAAGCAAAAACAGTAACCATGCATGTGTAAACAGTATATACAATTTTGTCCAAAATCTGCAAAATTATTGTGGTCTTTGCCTGAATTTAACAGCTAACGGAAAACAACTCGGCAGAATTACATAGATCCCATTCTTTTATGAAGCCTCAATGCAAGGGAAGCACCTCATGATAGTATTCAGCCTGAAAATGAAGCGTTTGCACAATCAGATAACAATTATGCACAATTTGCTAACCTTCCTGTGGGTTAAAATACTACAAGTAAATATTTTTTTGAATCTTGAAATGCCACACCTAAAAAATGAGAGAGCACATGACCACACTGAGAGGGGTCAGAAGCCTATGAATGACACTACTGATTTAAATGCATGGCAACAATTAATAGCCTAACTTCCCTATTTTTAGATACATTGTTCTGTGTGGAAAAAATGCAAACTAATATCCATATAAATTGTCAAAAATATAAACAATGAACAATCACACGGTGGTAGGAAACAAACATGAGCCCGGGTGCATAAATTAAGAATTAACAGTGTCTACTTTTGCACCATAGATAAAAGAAATTTTGTGACAAGCATCCAGATTATCGATAAGTACACAGTTACTTCAGCCAGAATTCATGATATTATGCTTCACACAAAATAATAAATCCAACTTCACCAGTGGATAGAAAGTAATTTCTATACCATAATTTTTTATTGGAAACATTCAAATGTTTGGACTGAACTCACATGAACAGAAATCAAACATGAATAGTGCTCATGTACAAGCTGTACTTGGAATTGCCTCAAGAAGGATAAGAGCACAAGGATTTGACGCAACCAAAACAGCTCAAGTGAGGAGGCACAAGAAAGGTACCTTCAACGACGGAGGCCATCACCCCCTCACCCTTCATACTTTGCACCACCCTGTCCATATTGTGTCGATCGTTGTTGGATATCCTCACAGCGGTGACCCTCCTCAGTCAACCTGATTGACCCAAAGAATCGTGCTACCATCCCAAAAGAAGGAGCATCATCTCGTCTCCCTGTGGCTAGATCCTAGATCAGCCAGCGACGACATCCCCCTCCGCTCGCTCCTTACCTGCACTTCAATCCTAGGGTCTCGATCGCAGCTCCAGGAGACAAAATTGGGCCACTTATGTATGTTAGGAAACTCAAATAAGACAACCATAAAAAATACAAACATTGTTCATTGTATACTGCCAGTCAGTTCTAGATAATAGCAAAATTCATCTCCCAATTTGTCCATTTTGTGGCATAGCAGATAATAATTTATGTGCAGAGGACAATGAAGAAGTTACATAATACAAGGAATGTGTGTGTGCCATATTACAAAGATAGCAACAGAAAACGAACAGTTGGCTATAGTATGTAACCACCCATTGTTTCCCTGGTACTTGTACAATCTAAAATAAAATGATAACTGACTCACTGGTTTGTACAGCCACGTGGTATTTGCAACGCCTAGAAAGAAGCACCTGCAGCCGCCCTACACCTCACAGGAACGACAACATAAATCTGCACAAGATCAACAGATGAGATCATTCTTAATTCAGATCCTGTACGCAAGGAAACATGGAGATCCAGATACCATACAATAGCAGAAATTTCCTTGAAAAATAAATAGAACAGTAGAAATCAACCTGCAGCAGTCCTATGAAGAGAAGAAAACACCACGAAGTCGATTCAGTTGAGCCACTCCACTTCAATCTACAGTATCTTCTTTCATACTCCCTCCGTTCCGAATTACTTGTCTTGGATTTGTCTAGATACAGATTTATCTAGACTCATTTTAGTATTAGATACATCGGTATCTATACAAATCCAAGACAAGTAATTTGGAACGGAGGGAGTAGAAGAGAAGTGTTTCATTAACTGTTCAAATGAGCTCAAATGCTGGCTCATTTCAGAATAAACTGATGCTCCTTTGTGTATTACTGAACCTACTTTTTGCGAATAGGAATCAGCGACGTTAAAGCAATGGGTTAGCTCCACTGCCTAGGTTAACTCCTTTCAAGCTCGAACCAAAGGCAATTCTGAGCAGGCAATACATACGGATTCTAGTTAAGATTTCAGTACACACATCAAGCAGGAGGGTTGTGGAGATTGGAGGCGACTTGAGGGCCAGGGCCCTCCCCAAATGGTGGTGGTCGGCACCGCACTCAAGCAGCTTCAAGACGAATTCATTGGATCAATTCCCTAATTCATTGGATCAAATCTGGGAGGCGTGTGGAATTGATCAAGAAAATTAGGCAGCGACCGGCAGAAGATGGCGTCTGCTCGGCAGAACATTGGATCAGAGACGTTGATCTAGATGGTAGACTATTGGGATAACATGGGCCGTGGGATGTGTTTAAGTTGATTTGATCGAACGGTTCCGCTTATTCCGTGTAGAGTTCGTGGTGTGGTTTTAGAGGAATTTATATTTACTCTTTTAATAGTAGTGTAGATAATACAATGGATATATAAAGGGGATAATTATTTTCAAAGAAACTTCCATGAATTTTTTACATTGTTTTCATGAGCATGAACACAAGTGTTCAAGGTCGACCCTCACTTCTCCAATGCATAACTTTCCAATCACTTCTCTTTTTGAAAAACTTTATAGGCATAGAGGCAAGTAATTTTTTTTGTATTTTCATTCTGAATTTTTTTTTGTATGTTTCACCCACAACTAAGCAAAACAAAAAGGGAAAACAAAAACTACTTAGTGTAGAAAGCAAACAAGCAGAAACGAGAATATCAACCCCAGCTATTGCTCCCCGGCAACGGCGCCAGAAAAGAGCTTGATAATCCCCAAGTGCAAGGAATCGTCGTAGCAATTTTCAAAGGTGGAAGTGATAAGTATAGAGAATTTCCAAAGGTTTTTGACATGTTTGAGGAAGATATGATCCAAAGAATTTATGAGAATTTTTTGGGGATTTTGGGGATGACAGAAATGTACGCTGCTTCACAACCTAGGGCAAAAATTGATGGACATGACACATAAGCAAAATTTGACACATGGACATGACACATAGGCAAAACTGATGAGATGGTGCATAGTCATAGCAATGCACCACAATTTACAAGGATATGACCATTTATATTGGTCGTGATCAGCTAGAAATAAGGCAGCATACCAGTGTTGTCTGCTTTACGATCATTTAATGTAAGAAAATTACGACCTTTCTGACCAAAATGGTCGTTATGGTTTAGGGTTTGGAGCCCCCCAACAGCACATGGCCAATTGGTCTCACATGGTCCTAGATTTACGACCATTTGTTTCAGGGTCACTGACAGAAAGTCATAAGTTAACATATTTTTTGTAGTGCATATACAGAATTTCTTACAGAACATATCAGCAGGGCATGTCTATATAGAGGAGACTGTACACGGTTGTAATATGTATCATTTATTAGAAGTGTATCAACGTGTGTCATTTTGTTTGTCAACATGCATCATGCATGGTTGTAATAAATGTACTTCTTTCCCATCTTGAGCTCTTATATCACCATCTCATCTCTGTGTATGTATCAATGTGTTTTTCTTCATGAAGGTAATAACATCAGTGGTGCTTGAACTTGCCAAAAATGTTCACTTTATTGCCTGAACTTGAAAAATACGTCAAACTGGTTCTTAAACTTGGCATGAACGTGCAAACACGATGCTAATTCCATTTGTGCACATAAAGTGTGCTGATGTGACACCGTATTTGGAGACACCGCGTCCTTTTATTGATTTCTACTTCTGATAAACTCTTTATTTGAAAGATAGCATGTTCTATTTTTGCCAAAAAAAAAATGTTTCAATTGGACCACATTGGATCGAATTCCTGGCTAGGCCACTGCATAGGGGTCCACTTATAGAGACGGAAAACAATTAGTTGACTAGCATGTCTGTATGACTAGTGGGCCCCGCCCTGTCGGTGCACAAGGAAAATTGAAAAGAAAACAGGTGCCCCGCCAGGAATCAAACCTGCAACCTCACGCGTGTTCACTACCTATGCTAGCCACTCTACTGGATAGGCCTCAATTGAACGTATGGCTCCTTAGACTTAATGTACAGTAAGGTAAGACACTTGTATTATGTAAAAGGGTTGCAGTGCCCATTTAACAGTGTTACTTTTTAAAATAAACTGTATAAAAACGTCTATAAATTGTAAATCACAGTAATACAAATAAAGTTCAACTGATATAAAATATATGTATTATAAATATCTTTGTATAATATAAAATAATACAAATTTTCTTGAAATTACATTATCGTAAATATTATTTTCCTTATTCAAACATTTGAGTAATAATCAATGTTGAGGATATGCTTATCATTAGCGTTTCGGTTTGCCGTAGATTAGAGATTAGTCGAAAATCGGCGTAATCGATTTTATCAGTCAACTATTAATCGGCCACTTTTTTTGGCAAATCCCAGATTCCCAGCACTAAAATATGTTATATTCAACACAAAAATAATATCGGACAGAAGTCTTACATTGATTACTTGGCTTAGAATTCTTGTATAATGACAAACAAAATAGGACATCAATACATATTACGTAAACAAAGTCCAAAAATACAAATAAGCATAATTCTTGCACACATAGTGCTAGGAATAGAGCGAATTCATCAGCAGATTCCCGATAAATCGCCTGTCAGAGTGATAAATCAGCCCAAATGATAAGGAATGAAGATGGCATAATCTTATCGGTCAGCCCCCATTAGTGATAAATCGCTGAATCCGAAGATTTTTTGAACAATGGTAATTATACTCACATTTTTATAATTCTTTAGTATGTTGTTTAAAAAATGTTTGTATAAGTAAAAATATTCATAATTTAATTTTTTAATGTATATATGAATATTCACTCATGGATTATATGTACATTATATAAAAATTAAGAATATAATCCAAATTATACACCAGTGGATATTCATAAATATTCTTATCCATAAAATTCAATATATTAAATACAATCCATGCACGTATAAAAGTGTTTGTATTCACTATATTTGAAATAGTATTTTATAAATTATAGCTGAATATTTCTAAAAAATTACAGAAACATTTTTAGTAAGTTATTTTATTGCATACATCTATAATTTTTGTGCACACGAATATTTGTGTACCACAAGGTTATTATTTACGTACCACAAATATTATAACCCATGACATGGCGTGGGGCCTGGTTTATAGATTTTTCAAATAATACATGCACATGAATATTTGTATACGAGGAAGTAATTAATAATACCAAACGAATATTTGAATCTAAGTTTATTATTATGAATATAATATACTGACATTAACATGTGCAAAATGTGGAGTGGTAGCATGTGTATTACTGTGATTGTAATTTATAGACTTTTACAGTTTTACTAAAAAAATGTGCTAAATGGATCGCACTGACTGTAGCCCATTTAAGCAGCACAAGCATTTTATCTCACAGTGCATTAAACTTAAAGGGCCATACTTGTCATATAAATCTCTCGGTGGAGTGGCTACCTCAGCTAGCTTCCATGCCTGTGGTTGCAAATTCGAATCCTACCGTGGCACTATTTTTTCTTTCAAATTTTCTTATGACATGGGGGACCCACTAGTCATACAGACATAGTATGCAATGAAAAATCATTTTTCGTCTCTACAAGTGGACCCCAAACCACATCAGCCAGATACGGTCCCACGTCAGCACACTTTATGTCCACAAATGGGATTAGCATCGTATTTGCACGTTCATGCCAAGTTTTTGAACCAGTTTGGCATATTTTTCAAGTATAGACACTAAAGTGCACATTCATGACAAGTTAAAGCACCACTGAAGTTATTACCTCTTTCTTCATGTAATAGCATATAACACACAAGTGAAGCCACCACATATATTTTCTTTAGCTTATAATAATTGTTCATGATAATATTCAGTGGCGGAGCCAGAAAAAATATATCACCGGGGCCAAGTGTTGTTAATACTCATTAGGGAGGGCCAAAACATTGAAAGGCTGATATTTAGCACTATTTTTTCAATATTCATTAACAAATGTGCACTAAATCCCAGAT
>NC_041391.1:704292542-704335416 GCF_002162155.2 Triticum dicoccoides | reverse complement strand
TCATTATGAAGCCTAAGGAACCGTTCCTAATGCACGGTCGCCGATTTTAGATCTAACTTTAGGCTGTTGTTTTAGTCTGCACGGATGCCGATTTTAGATCTAACTTTAGGCTGTTGTTTTAGTCTGCACGGATGCCGATTTTAGATCTAACTTTAGGCTGTTGTTTAAGTCTGTGTGGAGGTGAAAGCCAAATGTGGTGCCAGCGGGAGCCAAAGCATTTGCAAAGTTCTAGGATAGAGCTTGTCTCTATTTTCCCCGTGTTAAACTAATCTGTGATGCCCATACGGTTGCCTCGGTAAGGTACGAGCGTGCTTGGTTTCTTAATACTCCTGTCTTATGAAATCTGGAATGCACGGATGCCGATTTTAGATCTAACTTAGGTTGTGTGAACCCAAATGGGTGGGAGTTATCTATATATAGCGTGCATTGCTTTCTCTAGTTGTACATTCTTCAGTAAACGGAACCAACCTTTCTTGTTCAGCTGCAGCAGATCTGGTATAGCTGCTTCGAGTTACGCTGGCTGTGGTGACCTCTTTTTGCAAGTACAAGAGGTATGCAGTTTAGCTCCCCCATCTCTTTCTGTATAGTGCTTCCGATGCTTGTGTCTTATTTTTTTTCTGGAATAAATGGAACTTATAGATGCATATATAATAAAGTCATGGAGAAACAATCATAGAAGTTTGTAGCAGACAGGAAGTGACTAAATCACTGCCATACAGGCGCTATACATAGCATGTCTCGAGTTGAAGTACCATTCGGCGGCAATATATATTTTTCTTTTATTATTTTCCAGATCAACGGTACAAAACCGAAGTCATGTGCTTGTTTTCAAATTTTGTAGTCGATTGGACATGATTATAATGGAAACATCTTGCCATTATTACGTGCAACTTGTTTTAGAGACCATGGGCACCCATCCCTGCAGCTCTCCCCTCCCACCGGCGGGGTGGCCCAGTCTACTGCTGGTGCTGCTACTAGCCGTGGCCGGGTGCGGGACCTGCGCCGGGTTGCAGGGTGCATGCGGCCTGCCTTGCTTGCGCGCACCCCGCCTTCGACGGCCCTTCCTCCCCCTAGAGCCAAAGCCAAGGTGACGGCTCTCACGCGGCGGTGACGAGGCTTCATTGGTAGTGGCAGGCGTAGGGCACCTCGCGATGGGTCCTTGCTGACGCTGCTCTGGCCCAGCGGCCTTGTACTCACGTTCTTTGGTGTCCAAGGCTTGTCGGCGTTCTCTAGCGGGCGGATTCAGCCTCGGCGACCAGTGGTTGCGTCCTTCCAGCTCGCCTGGCTCGTCGATGTCCACAGCCACGGAAGCTCGCATCTGCATCTCTCCAGTCCTAGCTTGCCGGCGTCGCCAGACGCCGTCACCTCCCCTCGCGGTGGTCTTTGCTTTGCAAACTGAGAATGATCATGTGCAAAAATCCACAGAAAACTGCATATCTAATGGCTCTTGTACAGATTCCACTCGTCATTTTATGTGTACACAGGACAAATCAGGCGCGGAATCTGAGGTTGATCCGGCTGACAGCGCGCGATCCCAGGCTGATCTGCGCCAGCATGCAGCGCAGCCCAGCGCGCGATCCCGTGCCGATTCTCTCCTGGCGGGCGACAGCGACAGCAGCCCCGCTGCGGGACCAGATGCGGGTCAGAGCGCGCCGCGCCAAACCGACCAGGTGGGCCACGCGGACCCAGGCGCGGATCAGGGCGCGTCACGCCAATCCGGTCAGGTGGGCCACGCGGACCCAGGCGCGGGTCCAGGTGCGGACCAGGGCGCGTCATGCCAAGCCAACAGGGTGGGTCCCGGCGGATCTGGTGCAGGCGCGGGCCCTGGCGCGACTTCTGGCGCCTTCCACCAATCCTCGCCTGACTGCTCCGACCGTTCCGACGCGGCTGTCGAGCGTGGCGCGGGGGGGAGCGAAACCGAGGAGCTGCGCGGATCCTCCTTGGATCTGGAGCCACACCAACCTGGATCTTCTGTGGCTGATACTGCGGCTGTTGGATCTCCTGTACCACAATCAACGGAAACTGCTTCTGTGGCTCCTTCGCCTCCCCGTCGACACACCAGGTCAAGGTCAGGTATTGTTAAAGAAAAAAATACAGTGATGGTACAATAAAATATAATCCTACTAAGTGTGCTTTCCTTGCTGCTACTGGGGAACCTGTTAACTTGCATGATGCACTTGCTAGTAAGGATTGGAAGGAAGCCATGGATAGTGAGTATAATGTACTCATGAAAAATCAGACTTGGCGTCTAGTACCACCGCAATGGGGTGCTAACATAATTGATTGCAAGTGGGTATACAAGATTAAAAGGAAATCTGATGGTAGTATAGACAGGTACAAGGCAAGGTTGGTTGCAAAAGGCTTTAAGCAAAGGTTTGGTATTGATTATGATGACACCTTTAGCCCTGTGGTTAAAGCAACTACCATTCGCCTTGTTTTATCCATTGCTATTTCCAGAGGCTGGAGCTTACGACAGCTAGATGTTCAAAACGCGTTTCTTCATGGTGTTCTTGAGGAAGAAGTGTTCATGCGGCAACCACCAGGTTATGAAAATCACAGCACACCACATTATGTATGTAAGTTGGATAAAGCATTATATGGACTTAAGCAGGCTCCAAGAGCATGGTATTCTAGATTGAGCATGCAGTTACAACATCTTGGGTTTATACCATCTAAAGCAGATACATCTTTGTTCTTTTATAGCAAAGGCAATATCACTGTGTTTGTGCTTGTTTATGTTGATGATATAATTGTTGCTAGCTCAAGTCAAGCGGCCACAACCTGTTTGCTCAAGGATTTGAAACTTGAGTTTGCTCTTAAGGATCTAGGTGACCTTCACTATTTTCTTGGCATAGAAGTGAAGCAAGTCAGAGATGGCATACTTCTCTCACAGGAAAAATATACAGCTGATGTTCTTAAGAGAGTGGGATTGGAGAATTGCAAGCCAGTTAGCACACCGATTTCCACCTCGGAGAAACTTACAATTGATAGTGGAGAAATTCTTGGTCCAGAAGATGCAACAAATTATAGAAGTGCTGTTGGTGCTTTGCAATATTTAACACTTACACGACCAGAAATTTCTTACTCAGTGAATAAGGTATGTCAATATTTGCATGCGCCTAGAACCACTCATTGGACAGCAGTTAAGAGAATCTTAAGATATCTTCAGTATTCTCAAGGGCTTGGACTTCAGATTGTCAAGTCCTCTTCCTTGCTTGTTACTGCATATTCTGATGCAGACTGGGCAGGATGTGCTGATGACAGAAGATCTACTGGTGGTTTTGCTGTATTTCTGGGATCTAACCTTGTATCATGGAGTGCAAGGAAGCAAGCCACTGTTTCATGATCAAGTACAGAGGCTGAATATAAGTCATTAGCAAATGCCACAGCTGAAGTAATGTGGATACAAACATTACTTTATGAGCTTGGTATTAAAGCTCCAAAGGCTGCACGGTTATGGTGTGATAATATTGGTGCAACTTACCTTTCAGCAAATCCTGTATTCCATGCACGAACCAAACACATTGAGGTGGACTTCCATTTTGTCAGAGAGAGAGTAGCTCGAAAGCTACTTGAGATACGATTCATTCCTACAGGGGATCAACTTGCAGATGGGTTTACTAAACCATTGACTGAGAGAAGATTGGATGAGTTCAAGTACAATCTCAACCTTAGCAAGGCTTGAGGTTTAGATTGAGGGGGAGTGTTAGAATTGTTGTATAGGGATAGGAGGTGTTTAAACTTGTATCTATCTCTTCTTCTCCTTATCCCGAGAGTCTCTTGTAACGACCTCTCCCGGTCGATCTCCTCCTCCTCTCGGTCTCTCTCTGTAACTTGTTTACCAAGGCTTTGCCTCAATATATACATGCGGCCCGAGACAAAGGGTTCTACGCTTCCCAAACAATCTTACATAGCCATGTTCGGAGAAGTAGAACACTTTATTAAGATATGGTAAAAGATCACTTGGATTTAAAATTCCCTGGTAATATAGTATCATGGCCATGTAAGTCAATATAAATAGTCAGAAGTCCATTGGAGAGTTGAGAGAAATGCTTTATAGACATATGATGTTAAGATATGATATATGTAGTCAAGGGCAGGACTGAGAATTACGAGCATGTCTACCTTGCCATTGCCACTAACAACACAGTCGATAGGGGTGCCAAGGTAAGGGTATAAAGGCATATAAAAATTGTTAACAAAATATTAGTAAAAAATAGACATTGCCCAATGAGAAGGAGTCGCAGATGGAACTTGGAGAACAAAGTATATTTATCATGTTTAAGACAACCTTATCTTTGGATGTAACATAACCTCCATAATTATTGGTATTTAAAGGCCAAAATAAACAACAATTAACAATAGGTGATTGCAAAGAAAATGATACCAACTATGAAGACATGTAATATATCTAGCCGCGCAAATGCGCGGGTCACACCACTAGTTTGAATGACAAAAAAAGAGAGGGCAGCTCACACACATTCAAAGTTGCCATACAAAAAAAACTGAGTAGATTTAGAGAGCAAAGGTGCATTGACATGGCAAAACAATCTCTAAAATGACTAATATTTTGCCATGGTCTATGGAAAATTCATTTCAAAAAATGCCATGGCAACTATTTAGTAACACGAAAGATGGTAGGTATTTCAGATTGTAAAATTTACCATGTCATTTGATGATAATTTTCCATGTCAAATGATCTTACTAAAATGAAAGGTAGGAATTGAAGATTGTAAAATTGCCATGTCAAAATTGATCACAATTTGCCATCTCTAATTCATAATGATTTTCCATGGTATATGAAATTAAACGGTGTCTAATTCTTGAGAAACTCAGAAACAAAAATGGTACGAATTGTGTATTATTTTCCATAGCAACATTTTAAAGATATGTGACAAAAAGATATTCGAATACATGGGATATTTAGACAACATAGTGAACTGACATGGCAAGCAAAAAAAGATGTTGGTTGCACAATCACAACAAAAGAGAAGACTTGCCATGAACCTGACATCTATTTAGAAATGATAAACCATTAACTAAAATTAACGAATTTATTTCTTCCATAAAACAGTGCAAAATTTGCCATGGAAAAATTCTAGAGAACAAGAATTATACCTAAAACTGTTGTGTGATCAATCCATCTCAGTTTGCACAAGATTGCCATGCGCCACAATTAATATTTTTTCTTGAATTTGACGTGCAACTATTTACTAAGATTTCTAAATTTGGCATGATGATGTGTGAGACCCAATATTCTCGTATCAACTAATCCAATCACCAAGCAACCCTAAAATGAATGGAAAAGTTGCCATGGGAAAAAATCTAGAGAACACAATTACACCTAAAAATTGCCATGAGATGAATCCATCCATTTTACACAAAATTTCCATGGTAGGATATTAAAAGTATGTTTGAAGTTACCACGGTAACATATTTAAAAGATAGAACACAAAACTTAAATTGACATGGCAACAAAAAGTTGACTTGGCAAGGTAGCATATTTGAAGTTCCCATGGCAACATATTGCAATTAATATATTTTTGAGAAAGGATGAACAAAGTTTGATTCAATGAAGAAATTTTGAATTTGATGTCCTTCCTTCCCTGTCACGGGCGCGCGGCGGTGCTCCTCGGGAAGCAGTCCCAGCGGCACAGTTCTGGATAGTGTGGAGGCGGCGGCACAGCTTCTTGGCGGCGGGCTAGCGCGGTTTGTAAATGAAGTGCATCCAGTTTGTAAACGAAGTGCATCCAGTTTTTGCCGTAACCCTCTCTACTTTTTTTAACAATCTATGTGGGTGAAATGATGATACCATGCCAAGTTTCAACTTTTTCAGAGTTCATTTGTAGTGCTTTTCAATTTCCAGGTCATTTAGTTCTCAAAACAAATCATTGAATGCCTGAAAAATAGCAAATGAAGGCAGAAATGGTTGAAAGTTGATGGCGTCGCTTTGAATGATGCATACTGAATGCACAAAAAGTCTGGAGTTGTAATAAGTTTAAAAAATGAAATTCCTTTGTAACAGATGAGTTTAATTTCATCAGAAACCTGAATACTTCGAAAGAGATTGTCCAGTTTGTAAACGAAGTGCATCCACTTTTTGCCGTAACCCTCTCTACTTTTTTGAACAATCTATGTGGGTGAAATGATGATACCATGCCAAGTTTCAACTTTTTCAGAGTACATTTGTAGTGCTTTTCAATTTCCAGGTCATTTAGTTCTCAAAACAAATCATTGAATGCATGAAAAATAGCAAATGAAGGCAGAAATGGCTGAGAGTTGATGGCGTCACTTTGAATGGTACATACTGAATGCACAAAAAGTCTGGAGTTGTAATAAGTTTAAAAAAATGAAATGCCTTTGTAACAGTTGAGTTTAATTTCGTCAGAAACCTGAATACTTCGAAAGAGATTGTCCAGTTTGTAAACGAAGTGCATCCAGTTTTTGTCGTAACCCTCTCTACTTTTTTGAACAATCTATGTGGGTGAAATGATGATACCATGCCAAGTTTCAACTTTTTCAGAGTTCATTTGTAGTGCTTTTTAATTTTCAGGTCATTTAGTTCTCAAAACAAATCATTGAATGCATGAAAAATAGCAAATAAAGGCAGAAATGGTTGAAAGTTGATGGCGTCGCTTTGAATGGTGCATACTGAACACAAAAAATATAAGAGCATTTACATCACGATCTTATATTTCTTTAGAGTCTAAACTGTCAATATGATCTTATAACATGAAAAATACTTTGATCATCAATGATCTTTGTGTGTACAATCTGAATTGTCAATATGAGTCATCAACGATTTATAAACCGATGATGACTTACACGGGATGATAAGGCACGAGAATCGCCTCCTTGTCCTTATTGGCGAGCATGAAACTGACGATGTAATCCCTCGCGTATTCACGCTGCTCTGCACAGACTCCCAAGAAGCCCTCGTGCATGTAGTACGGGTCAGCGACACAGATATGCCGTATCTGCTCAACCCCAATGATGTAGTTCATGTGCAAGGCATAAAGGCGGACAAACGTAAAATCCAGCTTCTTCACGTGAAACATGTCGAATATGTAATTGAATCGGAGGAAGAACTTATCCACGGGGAAGCTGTCGACGTACGATATTTGCCGCGGAACGTTAACCACATAGAGTGGGTATCCTGGATCTTTTGAGGCGATGAGGCCTTTCTCTACCCGCAGCACATCGTCATGAAGTCTCCTTAGATCGCCGAATCTGGCCCGTAGCGCTTTTTCAGGTAGGATTGGTTGACCGAGGATATGCCATTTATCCGCATCGGGGATATCTACACGGTCCTGAAGCCGAGGCTGCTGAGGCGGCTAGATCATAGAATCAGCTTTTTTGCCTTTCCTCGCTCTCTTCCTAGACTTCTTTACTACCGGAAGGTCGTCAATAATACGTTGAGACGGTAATTCAGGCACCGACTCATGACGCTCAAACCCTGAGGAGGCGCCAGTATAGACATACTATTCAGCGCCATCGTCATCCTCATCCTCATCCATGGCGACGTCATCAGCGACTAATGGAGCCACCTGCTTACCCCGTCCGCTATCACCCAACCTAACACCCGACACTAATTGGGTAGGTGGGGTGTTGATGTTCATACCTTGCTGAGGTTGCGTGCTCGTGGGTGTGCTCCCGGCCGCCTCCAGACGAAGCAGACTCTTTGGCCACAACAGGACCCACCCATTACAACAATCACCAAGCCGTCGCGGGGTCTCGTCGTCATCCCCCACTAGTATTAGAGGAGGCAAATTCTCGTGGCCCGGTTTGACACTGGCCACGGAAACCTTGAAGACGTTCGGGGGGATCGACCGGCTGTGGAACAATGGTTCCTACGGCTCCATTATCATCCCCTTCCCCACGTCCACCTTCTGTTCGCCGATGGTGTACAATATGGTGCATGGGGTTTCGTCGGCCTGCAAAGAAAAGTCTGCGTCGTGAGACATCCGAAAGGCAACGAAAACGAGAGATTATACATTTATATTGAAGGGGGCCGGTGTGACAGATACCGTGAGGGTGTCGAGCTCAGCCAAAGAGGAGGCACCACCGAGCAGTCTCATGAACTCCGTAATGACCGGTGTTGTCTCGTGAACCTTCTTCACTGGGTCCCAACGGTGCCGGGGCCTCAGGACGTCACGCTCCTATGGGACGGTGAAATCCGCCAAGGGGTCTGGGATGCCCAGACTCGCGGCTTCCGCGTCCTCCTTTGCCCATTTGGACCTCTTTCCGCCGTAACCACGGCTTCCGAGGTGGTGGCTCCCAATGTTCCTCTTTTGAAGCCCCTTCATGTACTTAGACTTTTTTTGGCAGCTTCGGCCTCGCAAGCCTCCTTGAATATTTGAAACTGCTCTTCCGTGATTGTCGGATTATCCTTTACAATCTCGGAGTAGGGTTCCCCATCGTTGATCTTTGCTTTCACTCGATTTTTCCAGGCGGCCAACGCGTCGCTAAACTTGGTCATGGCGTGTTTGTTTATCTTCTTCATTGCCGGGTCCTTGTCTGGATCTTCATAATCCTTCTCATTCCGGCCCGGGAACAAGAACATCTGGTGAAACTTCTTTAGGAGGGAGCTCCTCATATTTTCTATCTTCTTTAGTTTCTCATCGTTGATGGTGGCGGTTGTCCGTATGATGCAGCCTATTTGATTGCCGTAGCAGCGGTGCGCTTCCTCGGGCGCCTTTGGCTCAAAATTGCCGTCGTCCACCTCCGTGACCACCAGTCCAGTAGTCCTGAGTTTGTTAGGAACCCATTGCCTCTTTGCTTTCGGTTCTACACCGGCTCCGCTCCCCGAGGCAACACCGGTCTCAGCGCCGGTCTCGATGCCGGTCTGAATCTCAGCGCCGGTCTCAGTCTCAGCACCGGTCTGCGTGTCGGTCTCAGCACCGGTCTGCGTGTCGGTCTCAGTCCCCGATGCCACCGGTGGGCCCAGCAACAACATCTGTTGATCGTCGGTAAGGCTAAAAAATTCGTCTGTCGCCCGGTAGACATCGTCGCAATCACCAGAACCCTGTCCTTCATCGTTCCTAGCCATGTTTCCTATGATTAAATCTAGTCAATTAATTCTAGACCTAATAAAATGAATAATGACATAAAAAAGGACTATTGTTTTGCAGGAATGTTGACTCCTTCCTGGTGCGGCAAATCCCGGGCACTCGATATGTCCTAGTTTGTAGCACAAGTCATGCCGAAATTCACGGAAAATTTCGGCATGACCTTTGCTAAAAAGTGGACAAATCGAGAACCTGAAATTTGCCGAAACAAAAATGAATCAACATTCCGACAAAACATAGGCCACTCAGCATCATTCTCTGGAAACAACAAAGCCACTTGGGCACAATCGAACAACTTCAATGAAAAGATATAACATGAGCAAACACTATTGAGGAATTTGCATATAACATGGCCACTTCAATGAAAAGATATAATCAACAATAATGGAATATGCAAATGAACATCAATGACATATATAATATAAAAACAATCTTGTTTTTTGTTTACATAGCAACAATTAGTTTAAACAAGTTTTTGAAAAGAAAAACAATTCTGTTTTTTGTTTATGGCTAAATGCCATAGCTACTGTTTTTATTTATAGCTAAATACTTTTGTTTTTTGTCTAAAGCTAAAAGTCTAGGAACTACATTTTATCTAACCCTTTTGACCTCACCAAAATTTCCACAGCAAGACCTTAGTACCTACACCCAATTTCTTCAAAAATATTCAGGTCCATAGTCCAAATAATTCAAATTTCATTTGAACTAATTCAAAATATATTTTTATAGCTAAGTGTTTTTTGTTTATACCCTCTGTTAATTTAAATCTAAATGCTACTATTATTTATATACCCTCTATTAGTTTAAAGCTAAATGGAATTATTGTTTAGGAATTTTCATAAAAATTGCCCTAGCTAATTTCCTAAAAAAATTGCTAATCATTTTTCCTAAATGCTATAAAATGCCTACTGCCCTAAAAAAATCTAGGGTTCATATGAACACCTAGGGTTCATATGAACATCAACACAGTATCAACATATATATAATTGCCCTAACAGAGAGAAATAGGATGGTAGGGGACAGGAGAGGCATAGCCTTATGGTCGGCAGCGAGGGCAGGCTCTGGCTCGGGCAGCGGCGGTGAGGTCGAGGGCGGCGGTGGTGAGCTCGAGGGAGGCGACAGTGAGGTCGACGACGGCCTCGGGCGGCGGCTTTGAGGTCGAGGGGACGGCCTCGGGCGGTGGCGGTGTGGTCGAAGGCGGCGGGCGGCGGCGGTGTGGTCGAAGGCGGCCTCGGGCGGTGGCGGTGTGGTCGAAGGCGGCCTCGGGCAACGGCGGTGATGGAGCAGTTGGGGGACAGGGGGGAGTAGAGAGGGGGGGGGAAGGACTTAGCGAAATTTTGAGCCCGGGCCGCCGGGATTTGAGTCAAACTAGCAGTAGCGCGTTTTGCCGAAACGCGCTATAGATAAGTTAGCTATAGCGTGTTCCAGGGAAACGCGCTACAGCTATCCCTTTCCGTTTTCTTTTTCTTTTTCTTTTGTTTTCTTTACATTTTCTTTTTTTTATTTCTCCTTTTTCTATTTCTTTCATTTTCATTTACTTTTCTACTTATTTTTCTATTTATTTTCTTTTACATAGCAGTAGCGCTCTGCAGCAGAAACGCGCTACTACAATGTTTTTAGCAGTAGCGTGCTTCTGGGAGAACCGCTACTACTATTCCTAGCTTACCGGCACAGGTGAGGGAATTTTAGTAGTATCACTTTTCTGTGAGGACGCGCTACTGCTAAAATAATGTTTGTAGCATGGTTTTGCAACAAGCGCTACTACTAAGTAGCGCTAGCGCTGAGTTTTGACCAACGCTACTGCTATACCTCTGTGTATAGCGTTTTCCCTAGTAGTGTAGAGGGGAGAGGTGAATAGGAGACTACAAATTTAAAGATTAATTACCAATTTTAGGGAAATGCAGACAAATAGAGGTCTCTAGAAATGCAACTAGATGAACATTGGCAAGCAAGCTCAAAGCAAAGTCCCGATGTTCAATCTTCCTTGGGGAAGAGCTAATCTCCGTTGGAGCGGTGCCAGAGCCAAAGATTGCGGAATGCCACGGAAGGCTCACCGTATTCTCCTCGGGTCACCCCTGACGGATGAGCCACAAATCACTCAGGGTTGGTCTTGAAGGCAACCACCACACCTTTACATATGTCTTCGAAACACACCACAAGCGAGGAAGCTTCCGGAGGAACCTCTAACCGTCTAGGAGTCCAAGCTGCAAGAGTAACAACTCAATGGTGAATAAATCTTGCCGGGAACACGAATTGTTTTGGTAAAGTTGTAGATCGGGTCTTGCTCCCTCAATCCCCAAAGTGTCAACAAGTTTGGGTGGAGAGATTGAGAGTTGTGAGCAAAATAGGGTGTAGCAATGGTGGTGCTCAACGAGACATTACGGTTAAGGTTAAAGGTGGAAAAGAAGGCCTTTTATAGTGTTCTTAGCCGGGTGGCCATTTCTGCCCGTTGGACCCCGTGCACACGGGGTATACAGGAGAGAAACCACAACCTCAAGCGCATGGGGGCAAAGAGTCTGTGAGCACGGTGTCTAGAGGATTTCGTGCCACCTCGTGCGCATGGGGGGAAGAGACCCCATGGGCATGGGATATCCAGAGAGCTACTGCCTAGCCCGTGCACACGAAGGTCAAAGACACCGTGTGCACGAGGTATACAGTAGGTTTCTGTTGAAACCCAAAGGACACCACGAACAAGCACACTAAACAAGGAATATATTTGTAGGTGTGGGAGGGCTGGTGTATATGTTTTGATGTGTTCCCACACAACATTCAACCATGATGACTCCTCTTAATAGTGTGATTTTTTCTATGACTTAAATTGAACCAAAGAGAAAACCTATGAGTCACCGGGAAAACCACGCTTTTGATCTTTTTGAAATGGGGGGTCACACGAATCTCCAACATCATCCTCATGGAAGCAATATCCAGAGACAAACTTTAGCAATTGATATTAGTTCCACTAAACATACTATCATCACACCAAATATAATTAAGCGCCACGTGCACTTTCAGAATGTTTCGTCAGATCTGGTGGGATCGTCCATCGAATGTTTCTGTTCGGTGTGAGGCCTCCCCGAACCGAACCATGCCCATGAAGCGCTTTGACGGACCACCTCCCATAAATGTCATTGCTTGCGCATAAAAAGCCCCCCAAACCACATAAACATTAGAAAATGCAAAACAAAACAAAAAAAACCATTGCTAACAAAAAGTATGCAGGAAAAAAATAACAAATTCCATTCATGAGAATCCAAATCTGTCATACCTAAAGATCATGCACGAGAAAGTTGCCCGTGAAAAAAAGTAGAGACAAAACTAAGTTTTTCCATGTGGCCAGCAAAACATTCTACAACATGGCATGAAAACATGCTTGGAGCTCGAGTGCTTGACATCAAGAGCATGACAAATGAAAAAAAAGAATTTTTTTACCATAATTGCCATGTGTAATTCATGAGAAATGTAGAAAAAAGTTATGAATTATATATCATTTGCCAGGGCAATTTTAGAGATATGTAATTAAAGATCTGTACATGGCAAAATTAGACAACATAGTGGACTGACGTGGCAAAATGTTGTGTACAAATAGCAATTTGCCATGGCAACTATTTACTAAAACAAACGCTATCATGGCATCTATTTAGTAAAACAATTTGGAATGACAAAAAATAGAGGGCAACTCACACACATTCAAAGTTGCCATACAAAAAACCCGGAGTAGATTTAGAGAGCAAATGTGCATTGACATGGCAAAACAATCTCTAAAAATGACTAACATTTTGCCACGATCTATGGAAAATTCATATCAAATTCATTTCACTATTGCCATGGCAACTATTTAGTAACACGAAAGATGGTAGGTATTTAAGATTGTAAAATTTGCCAAGCCATTTGATGATAATTTGCCATGTCACTAAAATGAAAGGTAGGAATTGAAGATTGTAAAATTGCCATGTTAAAATTGATGATAATTTGACATGGCAAATAATCTCCAACTCATGATGATTTTCCATTGTATATGAAATTAAATGATGCGTAATTCATTAGAAATGTAGAAACAAAAATTCTACGCATTGTGTATTATTTTCCATGGCAAAATTTAAGAGATATGTGATAAAAAGATATTCGAGTACATGGGAAATTTAGACAACATGGTGAATTGACATGGCAAACTAAACAAAATGTTGAGTTACACAATCACAACAGAAGAGAAGACTTGCCATGCAACCTGGCAACTATTTAGAAATGATAGTCCATTAACTAAAATTAACAAATTTATTTCTTTCCTAAAACAATGGAAATTTTGCCATCGAAAAATTCTAGAGAACAGGAATTATACCTAAAAATGCTAGGTGATCAATCCATTTCAGGTTGCACAAGATTGTCATGCACCATGATTAATATTTTTTTCATGAATGTGATGTGCAACTATTTACAAAGATTTCTAAATCACCAACAATTCTCGTACCAACTAACCCAGTCACCATGCAACCCTCAAAAGAATGGAAACATTGCCATGGGAAAAATCTAGAGAACACAATTACACCTAAAAATTGCCATGAGATGAATCCATCCATTTTACACAAATTTTCCATGGTAAAATATTTAAAAGTATGTTTGAAGTTGCCATGGTAACATATTTAAAAGTAGAACACAAAACTTAATTTGACATGGCAACAAAAAGTTGACTTGGCAAGGCAGCATATTTGAAGTTCCGGTAGCAACATATTGCAATTAATGTTATTTCGAAAAAGGATGAAGAAAGTTTGAATTCAATGAAGAAATTTTGAATTTGATGAACATTTCTAGAAATCAATGGAATTTTTTTGCAATTGATAATTTTTTTAAAAAAATGATGATCAAATTTCTAATTTGATGAAACTTTTTTTATTCGATGATTTTTTTTGAATTTGATGAACATTTTATAAATCATGATGAACACAAATGAATTCGATGAACATTTTTTGAATTTGATGAAAAAAATATTCTCAAATTTGAAAAGAAAATTTAAAAAATGAAAAAAATAAAAGAAGATAAAAGGGAAAAGAAAAACGAAAGCAGAAAAAGAAAAAAGAAAAAGAAAAAAGAAAAAAGAAAAAAAGAAGAAGGAAAAAACGAAAGGAATAAAACGTAAAATGGGCCGACCCATACGACACTAAGCACATGAGGGGGGTAAGCGCGCGGTTGGTCGGCGGCGCCCTACATGCCGAATAGGAAGCGTTGTTTTGCAGATGGGAGACATAACTTTGTTTAGACAAAAATAAGGATGAATCTTCACAACCGAGGCCTATGTGAAATGCCCGACCCATCTTTGTAGGGAGCGGCTGGTCTTGCGTTCACTCTTGACTGACTTCCCCTTTTTTCTTCGACATGACAAACACGGTCGAACACAAAGGATGCGTTTGGTTATCTGCATCGTTTTCCCCCTTTGCATACTTATTCTAGGTCAGGATGATTGAGCTAATGCATGCAAAAAACCAACATTTACATGTTGATTGGTTGACTGCATCCCCTCTAGTTTTCATGTGTCGAAAGGAGAGGCATGTTGTTTGGTTGCGGGCTTGTTTTGGAGGAAACATAAGTCCAGTTGCTTGGTTACATGCAACACAATTGTATGGTAAACTCCTCGTCAATGTGGTGAGGGTACCACAGCCACACATGGATAGCTAAGAACATACTAGAGCAAGCAGAACAAACTAGAGGCACACATAATAGTCTTAACCATGCATAAGAACAAGTTTAACATAGTATAATAAGTTTTAAACCAAACAGCAGCACATAATAGTCTTAAACCAAACCAAGCATCATGCAACATGAGCTCTCTAGACCTTCACGGCGAAGATGTCGTCGTGCTTCTTGCACTTGGTGAGCAACTTGAAGGTCACCATCTACCCGATCATGAGATCTAGTGAACATCGGCGAAGCAGGCCCAACCCTGATCAAGGGTGACCCTATCGTCGATCACCCAGACCGTGACCCTCCATGCACAACTGGTGTCCGTCTTCAGCCTAAACTCCGTAGGGACGGCGGGGAAGTACTTTGAGTCTAGAGGAAAAGGCAGGCTCTTCACTTTCGGGGCAAGGATCACGTTGCGGAAGTGGGTTTGTGAAAGGACATGGATGTCTCCTAGATGGGGGGGTGAATAAGCGTTCTGAAACAATTACGGTTCAGGCTTGAATAAATGCAGAATAATAACCTTTAATTTACCAAGCAAAAAACCGCAATACACTAGGCTCAACAAAGTGCACCAACAACCTATGCTCAGCAAGATAAATAGCTATATAGCAAGATATATTACTTTAAGCGTGAAGGCTATCACAAGTTAAGTGCATAAGTAAAGGGCTCGGGTCAGAGATAACTGAGGCACGCGGAGATGACGATGTATCCCGAAGTTAGTGGGGAGGCACAATGCTTCCCAAAATGCCACTAGGTCCAATGTATTCTCCTCACACCCTCACACAACACAATGTACTGTGGCTCCACTAAGGGACCCTTGAGGGCGGTCACCAAACCCGTACGATTGGTGACCCTTGGGGGCGGTCACCGAACCCATACAAATTGATTGGGGCAATCTCCACAAATTAATTGGAAACCCCAAAACTTGTCCGGAGCTTTACACCAAAATGATTGAGCTCTAGGACACCACGAAGCATCTAGGGCGTGCAAGCACCCAATAGGCACAAGCTCTAGGGTGCCTGAACACCCAAGAGTAATAAGCTTCTCAACTTTCACTTCCACGTATCACCATGGAGACTCAAACCGATGCAACTAATGGAATGGCAAGAACACACGGAGTGCTCAAGTCCCTCACTCTCAAATTTCACCAAAGCAACGAAAGCTATGGATGAATATGAGAGGAAGGACAAGGAGAACACAAAAGAACTCCAAGATCTTGATTCACAAGGTTCCCCTCACTAAGAGGAGAGACGGATTGGTGGAGAATGTAGATCTAAATCTCCTCTCTCTTTACCCTCAAAAAGATGCATGAATCATGGAAGAAATAGAGAGGAAGCAAGTTACAGGAGGTCAACAATGGTGGGGAAAAACTTTCTCAAGAACATTAGGGTCAATGGGGAAAAAGACCCACCTTATATAGTGGGAAGAAGGATCCAACGGTTATATTCTGGAAATGCTCAAGCGGGATTACCGCTTAAGGGAGCTGTACTACCGCTAATTATAGGGGAGTTATAGAGACCCAACGAGAACCAGTAGTGGTACTAGCACGGTAGTACTGCCGGAGCGGTACTGCTGGCTCAAACTAGCAGTACTACCACTAATTATAGGAGGGTAACATAACTCCCAACGGTAGTACGCGGACACAATGGCGGAAGTACCACACAAGTGGTACTACTGAAAGAACATGCGGTGCCCCCATGTTTGGTTTTGGTAATTGATGACAATCTCTATGGACTAATGGTTGTCTTCAGTTATATTTGAAGGATTTGTCCATAGTCTTTTCTTGAAGTCCATGTGTTGGTTTCAAGGAGTTTATGAGTTGACCAAGGTGCTATTAAGGAATTATCCAAAGATTGGTCATGCGAGTGTTGAGCTTATTGCAAGCATGTCTTGAAGAAGAAGGTTGTGATATCATTCATGTTTACCTTCAATACATCATCCAAATGAAGAGAGTTGCAAAGATTCAAGGTTGATCAAGACTAAGTCAATAGTGAATCAAGTTGATTAACTCACAAAGCATACAAGATGTACCGAGAGGGATCAAGTGATCCCATGGTATGGTAAGCATTGTCCATTGCACTTTGTGTACTAACCCATGGTCTATGTGAGAGTTCTATGTGGGGTTAGGTACGTATCCATGGGCTTGCATCAAGAGGAAGATATCATACAACCCATGGAAAGGATGACATCAAGTGGTGATCGTCATCAAGATTGCCGTGTGCAAGTTCAAGTGGAGCATCAAGAAGATATCAAGTGCTTGAATCTTGCCATCCATTGTGGTGTCAATGGACTTGTGAAGATGAGCCGAAGAGTGGCTCACCCATAGTGGACTATGGGGGAGCAATCATCTAGTCTTCATCGAGCCAACGCAATCAAGAAAGGTGGTCCAACTTGAGGGAGTGAAGATCGTCATCATCTAGCTCAAGTGGACCATTTGCAAGGCAAAGGTTTTCCCTTGATAGGTTTTCTATTTCACCGGTCTCATGGTAGTTGTGGGAGACCGGGTTATAGGATCGATTGCCGTACTATCAAGGGGGGGCTCTCGATGAGTTGCTTGATCGTATCGTTCGTAGAGAGCTCAAACCATTGCATCCTTGCATCATGTTTCTTGGTTCTTGTTTGATTCTCTTTTTGAGTCTTGGAGCTTATGGTCATCTTGATGACAAGCTTGAGTTCATCGAAAACGGAGTTTGCATGCGACTTCTATGATGTTTTCGGTGTTGGAGGTTTTACTGGTCTACTCCGAGGAAGGGTTCTCACCATTTTATTTTGGGCCTTTCTCTTTTGCTTCTTATTGATATTTTTTTCAAGATTGTGTTAGCCCTTGTCGCTAGCTTTCCAACAAACTTGGTTTCATCGAATTCGGAGTCCGTTTGCAAAAGTTGTGGCAGTTTTGGTGTTCTGAAAAGGCTGCAGCGGTACTACCGCTCCGGACCAAAAAACTCGTCCCAAGTCCTGCGGAGGTAGGTACGGAAGTATTTTTTTTGTACCGCAAGCAGTAGTACCGCGATCCCTAGCGGTAGTACCGTGAGGACGAGCGGTAGTACCGTGAGGACGAGCAGTAGTACCGCTCTGTGCGGGTTGTGAGCATAACGGTTGGATTTTTTCCCACCTATAAAAGGGGGTCTTCTTCCCCATTGAACCTTATCCTTTGAGCTCGTGTTCTTCCTCCATTGTTGACCTTCTTCGAGCTTGCTAACTCTCAATCCCTCCATGGATTCTTGCTAGTTTTTGAGGGAAAAGAGAGAGGAGATCTAGATCCACATTTCCACCAATCACTTTCTCCTCTGTGTGAGGGGAACCCCTTGGATCTTGATCTTGGAGTTCTTGGTGTTCTCCTTCTTGTTCTTCCTCTCATTTTCCTCCCTAGCATTAGTTGCTTCGGTGGGGTTTGAGAGAGAAGGACTTGGGCACTCCGTGTGCCCTTGCCATTGCATTTGGTGCATCGGTTTGAGTTCTTCACGTAATACGTGGAAGTTAGAAGTTGAGAAGCTTATTACTCTTGGGTGCTTGGTACCCTTGAGCTTGTTCCTCTTGGGTGCTTGGGCGCCCTAGACGGTTGGTGGTGTTCGGAGCTCAATCATTGTGGTGTAAAGCTCCAGGCAAGCGTCGGGGTCTCCAATTAGGTTGTGGAGATCGCCCCGAGCAATTTGACGGGTTCCGGTGACCGCCCCCAAGGGTTCCCAAAGTGTACGGGTTCGGTGACCGCCCCCAAGGGTTGCCATTTGTACGGGTTCGTGACCGCCCTCAAGGGTCCCTTAGTGGAATCACGTCATCTTGCATTGTGCGAGGGCGTGAGGAGATTACGGTGGCCCTAGTGGCTTCTTGGGGAGCATTGTGCCTCCACACCGCTCCAAACGGAGATTAGCATCCGCAAGGGTGTGAACTTCGGGATACATCATCGTCTCCGCGTGCCTCGGTTATCTCTTACCCGAGCCCTTTACTTATGCACTTTACTTTGTGATAGCCATATTGTTTCTTGACATATATCTTGCTATCACCTAAGCAGTCTTTCTTGCTTAGCATAAGTTGTTGGTGCACATAGGTGAGCCTAGTTGTTGTAGGTTTTGTGCTTGACAAATTAACCGCTAGGTTTATTTCGCATTTATTCAAGCCTCAACCGTAATTATTTTAAAGCGCCTATTCACCCCCCCCCTTCTAGGCGACATCCACGATCTTTCAACTACCGCTAAATATCTGAGGCCAACACAGACAAGGTACAACTATGGAAGTACCGCACAAGCGGTACTACCGCTTGGTAGATAGCAGTAGAAGACAATGGAAACAGATAACACCAAAACTGCCATAACTTCTGCAAACGAACTCCGATTTTGATAAAACTCAAACTTGATAGAAAGCAAACGACAAGATCGCTGTCAAAACACGACTTAGAGAGGCCTGCGACTTTGGCTCACCCATGTAGTGGTGCCAATGTTATTCATCTTTCCCATAGTGAGGTCTTCTTCCTTGTATGAGACTTAGGTGGTACATAGTGATATGTATTCGTATGTCCTCGGGTTGATCAATACTTGAGAATCTTCTAGTTACGGGTTTGGTCCTCGGATAAGTTGTAAGCTCTGAGAGGTTTAAACAAACGATGCATTTACATACCCTTTTCTTTTTTGAAAGACACAATTTAATTTTTCAACCTCTACATTAAAATGCTGCATCAAACCAATGCAAATTTTATTAATACAAGGTTTATGAAGGCCCGAACGTTAAATTACACCAACCACGAGACACCACGCTACCTTATTTCTCATAGTTCTTTTTCCCCATCTTTGCCAATACGTAGCAAGGAAGCTTGCTAGTTCCTGAAGACTATTAGAGAATGTGGTGCATATCAAAACCAGAGCATGTTTAGCTTAGTGGCAGAGGGATGAGGAGGATAAAAAATAGCAGGCCGGATAGAGTAACAGGGGGAGGAACAACAATAATGTGAATCAGTGTGTGCATGTTGTGATTATAGTTATACAACAATACTTTATGATGCCTTCTATGCCTATATCTATAAAATTCAAATCTCTAGAGCACATGGACATAGCACCTAATGCACGAGAATGGTAAGACGAAAGTAAACTAAGAATTGGTTAATTCCTTTGGGAAGCCTTGCTAAATATAAAAGAGTTGTGTGGCAGACATAAAGTCACGTCCTTTTGTAGGGCTGATAACTAAGAATCCTTTGGTTATGAGCTTGGCCCTATGGTTGGCCAACAATTATGAGAGCTTAACCTATCTTTTAAGCAAATATGATTTTTCTTTCCCTTTTATTTTTTTAAAGGTACAACTTAATTAATCTTTTAACCTCTACATCAAGACGATGCCCCTAGACAATGACCAATTCATTGTTACAAAGTTCTTGAAAATAAAAGCCAATCAACTAAAATTCTATCATCAAAGAGAAAATACAAACTAAGTAGAACCAACGCCATTTAGTAACTTATTATGTGATGATTAACAGAAGCTATTCCTCGGAAACCTCGGTGCAAACAAACGATCAACACATCATTTTCCATGTTACCAAGTTTAGTAAATTACATATATCAGAATTCACTAGACACCGCACTTATTATAGTTAATAATGCAAGCTTTGAGTGTACATCTTGAAATATATGTACAGTCGTATAGATATATGCTTTTTCTGTTACCAGGTGCAATCCACAAGCCCTCATTACTTCAAATCTTTTTAGAAAAGGAGGATCACTCCCGGCCTCTCTGCATGTGGTCGATGCATGCAGCCATAATTATTATAAAAAACATGGATCTACATCTTGCAATTGAGCACCAAGTGGGCTAATTGAAATTGTTTTATGTGTAGAAGCCACTGAAATTGTGCATTTTACACAAGAAACCAGAGTCCCTGACCAAACTGATGTTTGCCGTTTTATGGACCCTGCAGAGAATACATCGGAAGCTGACAGCATGACAATGCCGTTAGGAGAAGACACACCGCTTGGAGGTTCGTCCCCGCCAGAAGAAGCTAACATAGTGGCAATGTCATCTGGAGAAGGTGTGACGCATGGAGATTCGTCGCAGTCTTAGCAACAAGAATCACTACTGATCATGGTCTTCCCATGTCGATTGATGAGTTGCTGAAGGCAATAAAAGAAGCAGCTGGATTTCCGTGCATGGCTATTGCTCCTGGCATCACTGGTTGCCAGAGTCACCTTCACTGCAGTTATGAGCGATGAATTTCCTAAGAGGCGTAGACATATTTCTGTACAGCAACAAATCGGCCTTCTTCTGCTCCGTGATCATCATGGGAATGATCGCCAGAAGCATACCCCACAAGGAGGCCCCTGACATAAGAAATACACTACTATAGGTTTCCCACACCTTGTCTTATGTTGTTTTGGGAGCTTGGGCGTGAGGTTCATCAACGACACGTATGAATTGTAAGGATGCCGTCAGAGTAAAATAGAACTGCAGTTCATCTTCTTAATCATTTGTGAGTGACACGCTCGAGCGTGGTCTTGCACAGTAGTAGCTTCTTATTCCTGCAGGTTTTGATTTGCTGCAACAGCGAAACTGATTGCCGTCATGCATCACGAGTGAATTTACGTGTCTGACGAAACTGCACAAAAGGCAGAATATGCGATGAACTGCGTTAGGGCACTCGGACATTGCGGCAGATTCAGAGGAACCATTCGACAACGCTGCGCTGCAAACTGAAGACTTCTGAAGAAGAGGTTAGGTTGGGCCAGGGGCTGCGACATGGAAGCGATGGCCTTGACCGTGGTTCAGCCCCGACGGCACCGACCGAACCCAAAGTGTGCTGGTGGTGGTGGGGATTGGGTGCGCCGAACATGCTCCACTGGAGATCGTCCAAGGATCCCATCTCACCTAGTTTCCCTTCTTCCTCCAGTTTCTCACCTCTCTCGCGCATAAGAGCACACTGGAGCTACCGTGGAAAACAACACTAAATTTCAGTAGAACCAGACAATATTTACTAGGGGAAAATATAATGCTTCTTTTTAGGGCAGGGAAAATTATAATGCAAAAGCACGGCAAAGTTTGCGTCAAGATAAGGCCATAATCCATAATCGATGCCCGTGTACAATTAGCCAGCGGCTGTCTTCTCCAAGGTTCTAGGGTGAAGTGCTCCTCTTGTCAACGGTGCGGCGCCTTTCGAGCCAGGAGAAGAGGCATGTGCCTTCTTTGACATTGGAGCTGGGCGGATGTGTTGGGTCGAGGCTGCTGGCGATTAGGCGACGGCGTGCCCTTCTTCGTCGTTGGACGTGTTGATCCACTGCGGGCATTCTACTTCTTCCATGGCATTCTGTTCGCGTCGAGGACCTCTTCATCACCAAGCGGTGCTTCTCACTGTTGATCTTTTTAGCTTGGTGTGTATGGGGCTTGTGAGCTGCTTTCTAGCGCCTTTGTATCTTGCCGTTTTCTTTTCTTTCTTGTGTTGGTTTCGAGTTTGTAATTCTGGCCGGTTAATGGCTTTGTTAATTCAAAGTCGGGCTCTTCTTAAGCCTTCGTTCCAAAATAAATAAAAAAACAGACACACCGAGCACCTGCATGCTCCCATGCCATGGCCGCCGCCCAGATACTCCCGCTGCTGCACGGCCGTATCGTCGGAGTCCCGTATCAACGCCCGGTGCCTTGTCCGTGGTGAGCCCGGTAAATCTTACTGTACTACTAGCAAAATAGCAATGCCCCTTGGAATGGTGACAGATTGATCCGTAAAATCCTGGCTTCACCCATAGTTCGGTGTCTAAATTCTTACTCCCCCGTCACTAATACTACTGTATGTGTGCGCTGTGCGATTGATTCATTGGTGGCCTTGACCCTTTGATTTGGTTGTGGTGGGGATGTACTGCTTGCTGTATGCGCGCGTTGTGCTATTTATCCATTGCTGCCTTTAGTTTGGTTGGATGGTGCCGGCGGCTAAGGTGTTAGCGTGTTTCATTATTCCTACCACGTTAAAGTTGAAGTAGCTGGTGGCGGTCACGTACTTGCCTAGGTAGTTGCCGCTGTCTTATTGTATTTGGAATGCACAGGTGCCAATTCTAGATCTAGCTTTAGTTTGTTGTTTAAGACCCGGGAGTGGTGTCTTTTGGAACTTTATGAGACTGATAGGTTAAAATGCTGTACTATTAAATCTGAAATGTACGGGTACTGTGTTTAGATCTAACGAACTTTAGGTTGAGCGTGCATAGTGGGTTCAGGAGTACACTGCATGACGCGCACTGCCCTTGTCCACCTCTCTATATATGACACCTAACCTCTCTTGTTGAGTTGCAATTTGCAAGCTTGCAGTACGTAGATCTGGTATAGCTCGGTGCGTAGCCCTTTCGAGTTTCGTTTGCTGAAAGGGGGGGCGGATAGCCGGCGACCTCGATCTTCTAGCTAGCCAGCACTGCAGGCAGGTATGGATTCAATCTCACTCTGGTGCATCATGCATGCATACTTCGTACAATGCCATATCTAATCCTTATCTCATTTATGTAATGCATTTTGTTTGTAAGCAGACAGAAACAGTCTTAATAAGTACGCCATATATACATACCTCTAGCTTGTTGTGCCTTTAATTAGCTTCATTCGTTGATAATCTTCTTTCGATTATTCTTCACAAATATATAGTATGTGGCACGAAACGGAGTTCGCGTGCTTGCTTCCAAACTTTTTTAGTTGATTTTGGATACACTTGTACTGAAATGCGAGCCTAGGAACTAGATGCGTAATTGCCTAAAACGATGGAAATGCAAAAAAGATGGTTCATTTTCCGAGCTATCGTCCTCACTAGGATAGAGACAAAAAAACAGATGTTATTTACATGTTTATGGGCAAAGGTGGATTTACGTCTTGCAACCAAGAGGCGAGTGGGTTAACTGAAACTGTCTTAGTTTTTCCCTTCTTGTTTGAATGAATTTGTCACTGTAATCGTGTGTTTTCCACAAGATGCCGGAGATCCTGACCGAGCTGATGTTTGTTATCGCATTATGGGTCATGCAGAGAATATGTCGAAAGAAGCTGGCAGCGTGGTGATATCGACAGGAGAAGACGTGCTGCTTGGAAATTCACGGCTGCCAGAAGAAGCTGAGGGAGTGGCAATATCGCCAGGAGAAGGCATGGTCCCTGTACATTCTCCGCAACCTCAGCAGCAAGAGATCACTATTGACAATCATGGTCCACACATGTCGATTGATGAGTTGCTGGAGGTGATAAGGGGAGCCAATGGCATGCCGGTGCTGTTCGCCCCCTCCAGCGACGGGCGACTGGCAGCAGTAGCCGTGGATGGCCTTCAAAGTCTGGTGCCTACCAATCGCAGCAACCACGGTTCTGCTGAAAAGAAGCACGAAGCTTTCTGTTCCTGGTTGATGCTCCTGATGTCACTGGTTGCCACTGTCACCTTCACTGCAGGGCTCACCCCACCCGGTGGTTTCTGGGCTACCGACGACAAAGCAAACGGGTACGTCGCTGGTATGTCAGTTATGCGCAGCAAATTTACATGAGGTACTTGGCCTTTTACTACGGCAACACGACCGCTTTCTTCACATCCTTGATGATCATTGGAATGCTCGCCAGAAACATAAATAACCTACAGCCCACTTACTTGAAGAGTAATATTTTCAAAGGCGTGGTAGTTACTTGTTTTATGAGCTTGGGGGGTAGCTATATCTCCGGAACGTGGGACGGAGAGTCTGGTCAACTGTCTTACCCCATTGTTGTGTTTCTATTCAACATTGTTTACATGGTCCTGCCTTGGCTTCAGAATTGGATCCAAAGCCGCAGTGGATCCAATGCAAGAAACCCTCAATAGGTTGGCTTGTTGCTACGAATAAATTAGTACAGTAAGGAAGATGATTTTACAGAAGAAACAAGAAGAGAAGTCCTTACAACAGCCTGCCTGCAAATTTATGCCGTCATAGGGGGAAACAATAGGCCTGTTTTCGATTTGTAAACGTGTGTGAGAACTTGTTTTGCTATTCAAGACTCCTATTTGTAAACGTCAAGGTGCAATTTGATTCATGCCAAGAATACTCCATCATCTCTTTTTTGAGTTCAGACTGGCTGAATTTGCACAACAGTCACCTCATTTTGCCTATGTGAACCGTCAGATAAAAAACAAACAGCCTAGATTTAGCTTCTAATCTGAACCGTTTGCCTCATTAATATTTGCCTCTGTGAACCGTTTTCTCCTGTAAATATTTACTGTACCGCCTAATCTGAACCGTTTGCCTCAAATCGGATGGCCCGCAGAGAGCAATGTCAGTGATATTGTAGCTGAACTGATTTAGTTTCTCAACGTGAGCTAAATCCGGAGCGCTCGTCTTTGTCAGCTAGACCTCAGCATTGTTGGTGGTCGCACGATTATTACTAGCTATTGAGATATAGGAAGGAAAATGATAGACGCAAGAATGCCATCGAAATTTCTGTACGTGTTGTTGTCTGATGTGAAGTGACATCTAAGGGCACCTCCAACAATCGCCTACGACCCAAGCGGTGCCGGTATTGAAGCGGCGCGCCGGCAAAGAGTGCCACCCGCTGTGCACGCCTTCTCTCCACATTGAACCGATCCTCCTTAAGTTCGTTAGCCAGGACAGATTAGACGGAGCTCTGGCATAGATTCCTGCTAGCCCCACGAGGCAGCGAGGTTAGGGATTCCTGCTAGCTCTTGTCTGAACCGTTTGCTTCAAATCGGATGGCTCACAGAGAGCAAAGTCAGTGATATTGTGGCTTAACTGATTTAGCTTCTCAACGTGAGCTAATCCTAGCACAATTATTACTAGCTATTGAGATAATACGAAGAAAAGTGATAAATGCAAGAATGCCGTCGATATTTCTCTACATGTTGTTGTCTTTTTTTTTCAAAAAGGGGAGGCTTCCTGGCCTCTGCATCAGAACGATGCGTACTGCCAACTTTATAAAATAGCAAATAGATTCAACAAAGGTCTTAAAGTTTCTCGTGTTGCTCTCTGATGTAAAGTGATATCTAAGGACACCTCCAACAATCGCCTGCAACCCAGGCGGACGCGATCACTCACTGAAGTGGTATTGAAGCGGGGCGCCGGCAAAGAGTGCCGCCCGCTGCATGCCCGCTGCGCACGCCTTCTCTCCACATTGAACCGATCCTTCTCAAGTTTGTCCGTCGGGATCGATTAGACGGAGCTCCGGCGTATATTCCTACTAGCCCCACGAGGCAGCGAGGTTAGGGTTTTTCGTCGTGCGTACACAACAGCGATATTTGTCAGGTTCTTCAGATCGATTCAAGAATTCAACGGCAACGATTGGTGCTCCAGGGCGCTAGTCCCTAGGGGCATGTGCACGAAGACTTCCCGGCTGTCATCGACAAAGTCAGACCGGCTCCGGTATGGGAGCGGCGACAGCGGCTCGTTCTGGTGGCGGCAATGGTCGTTCGATGGTCCATGGACCTCAATGTAATTTTTATTATGTTTAAGGTATTTTATACTTCCAGTGAATGTTTATAATAGATCTGATAATTTTCACCAAAAAGAAGAAGAAATGGCATCCGTCTACCCGCCCACCTACATTAAACCAGCGTGTGTCCCAAAGAACCTACTCCGGCGCCTCGAGCGCCAGGCGCCACACTTTCGTTCTTGTGTCGGCCGACATTAAACACCTTACCGGTTGTTGCCTTGCATCCGCCCGCTATTTCAATGTGGCCAGGCGCATGGCAAGAAACACACCACTCCTCTGCTTTTCACCTCCTCCGGAGCCGGCACCGGCCGAAGGAGGTGCAGAACCAACGACGGCTCCACCTGAACTGCCTAAAGGAGGTGCACCGCCGAGGCCGCCGAAACCACCCTCCGTTTCGCTCTAATTGCTTGCCGAAGTGGAGCAACCAAAGCGGCAGAGGAGATGAAATGCGACGGAGGTGATGGGGGCGCTAACCCTAAATGCCCTCCGGTATTGTTGATATAGCACCAGAGAGAGGATATCAAGGAGCCTTTTTCTGCAGGGAGATATCAAGGGGCCTTGAAAAACATTTCCGGGCTAGACGGGTATGCGAGGCCTATTCAAGCAAAAAAAAATAAAAAATGCCCACCGGAGCGGGAGCCCTCCCACCGGCAAAAAAATAAATAAATGCCCAGGCCTGCATATCAGGCAATTTGGGGTCGAAGACATTTGAGGAGATCTGTTGTAGTAGATGATATAACCGAGGCGTACGTGCACACAGGCAAGGCAGTACCTTTGTAGGTCCATGCATGTGCTGGTGGGCGAAAGCTACCTCTGGGCTCTGATAGCATCAGTTCTCAGGCATTGCTGGGCGAGAGCTATGGGGCAAAATATGATGATGTTCTGAGAAACAGGCCTTGTTTTCATCATCATCATCATTTGCAACGCAACAACACACTGATAAAATAACGGTATGAAAAACAGTAGGACCGAGTTCCAGTAAAATAAGGTAATATTGACTAGAAAATATTTAAGAATGAAACTACGAGTGGCGGTGCTCCAGGTTTTGTTTCTGTAAACGCCAGGAAGGAAAGGAATGCAACTGTTCATCAGTGTCAGTGCGAAACGCTCAACAAGCAGAGCGCAATCTACGACAAACGCGCGACTGCAAACATCTGCCCGTCAACATCAGAGTGCAATTCAAACACACAGCAGGTAAAAATAAGATGCACTTGGTTTTACCCAACAGTTTCAGACAGCATATTTAGCACAGCAGGAATACACCACTAACATAAACAGAATCACGACGGCGAATCTGTAACAAGTTAATGCATGGATACATTTCTAGCACAACCAGAATACATCTCATGAACTGCGTGCAGGTACTACTAACATGACAGAATCACGACGGCGAATCCTTGACGGTTAACAATGCATGAATCATGAACGCAACAATAGACTAACGTAGCACTCGTCTCTCAAGTTACACAGGAAAAACAAGCCTTACCAGCTAGTACTCTACATTGTGCACACGAGCAAGATCAACTCCCCAACCCGAGTGCCTAGAGACTGACTTCTGCTGCTGAACATGTCCACTGTAGCCCAAGCTCAGCACTTACCGTCTAGACGTGATCATTCGCCATCGCCATAGTCGCCATTTTCTCCCGGATCCTGTCCAGCTCCAGCATGAACGCGTCGCACTTGGCGCCGTCGCCGCAGATCTCCCTCCCGATCCCTGCCGCCTTGCTCATCAGCGCCGCGTACCTCGCCGCATCCTCCTCGCGCCTCGCCGCCGCCACCAGCCGCCCCTCCTCGCGCCGCTCCAGCTGCTCCTCCCTGAAACCGTCGGTCCACCGGGCCACGATGTACTTCTCCGGTATCTCGTCGATGCCGAACTGCGTGAAGAGCCTGAAGACGTGGCAGCAGAGGATCCCGTCCCTGGCGAACTTGGCGCACTGGCACGTGTATGTGTCGGTGACGCCGGGCTCAATCAACACCTCGAAGGAGTCTCGGTCGTACTCCGGGTTCTCGTAGCTGGAGGCCTTGTCCAGCCTGTAGAGGGCGCCCCTTTCAATCTCCTGCACCTTGAACGCTGTGGAGTGGAGCAGCTCCTTCTGGACCTTCAGGAAGATCTGCCTTGTGTAGACGCGTGATGCGTGCCTTTCTATTGGCTGCAGTGAGAAGCATGAAGGCTCGGTTGCTGCTTCCAGTGCATCTTCCTCGTCTGTTTTTTTGATCTTGTCTTGCATCTCCTCGTACTTTTCAATCAGATTCTCTATCTTGTCCTTGGGAAGCACGTTCTCTTTGAACAGTGAGAATGCCCCCTGGCTGCCTCTGGCTGAAACGACAAAAGGGAAGAAATCTTGCATGAAATAAACAGGAGCCCAGGTCTTCCTCATCTCCCACAGCAACTGTAGGTACTCGTTTTCACTTGCATCGTGCCTCTGGATGAGTGCACTCCATCCTTGTTCAAACTCCGTCTCTGTCAGTGAATTGTCAACTAAGATGTCCAGCTCTGCTTTCATGTTGCCTCTTGCTGCCACAAAGGCTGCCATCTTTTCCTGGGCTTTCCCGTTCCATCTGCAGAACCTGTGCCTTGCTTGTGGCATGACCTCGGCTATTGCTTTCGCCATGGCTTCGTCCTGGCTTGTTATGACTGATCTTGGCGTCTGACCTCCTCCCATCTCTTGCAGAAACGTCTGGAGCATCCATTTGTAGGTTTCAGCTTTCCGATCTTGCAGCAAGGCACATCCTAACACGATTGTTCTCCCACGGTTATTCATCCCAGTGATAGGAACAAAAGGCATGCTGTGTCTATTTGTGCTGAAGGTGGTGTCAAACGATACGAAATCACCAAAGATTTCATAATCCATCCTTGACCTTGCATCAGTCCAGAAAATGCTCCTAAGCATGCCGTCTTCATCCTTTTGCACGGTATAGAAAAAGCATGGGTCCTGGAGCTGCAGTTCCTCTAAGTGGTTCAATGTTTTTTCAACGTCTATGTTTGCTTTCCTCCATTGTTCAGCAGACTGCAAGATCAGTGCTTGTTTTTCCTTTGATGGCAATTCCCGAAAAAAGCCACTCATCCTTCTTAAGATCTTGAGAATTTCTCCGGGAGGCACCCTGCTCTGCTGAAGAACTCTTGAGAATGACCTCTCTTCAGGTGACATGTGTTTTTGGCTCGTTAAGAATCTTGTGAACGAACGGCTTGGAGATAACGGATGGTTGTGTTCGTTCTGAACTGCTGCGATCACCCACTCTCCCTTGATAAGCTTCACGATGATCTTTGCCTGGCAATTTGTCTTCTCTATGACATTCTTCTTCCTCTTCCTCTTCAGGTTCAGGTCCTCAACTAGCTTTACCTTGCGATTCCTGTTGCAGTCTAGCTGGAACCTCTGTCTCTTGTAGTTTCTTCCCCTGACCACCACGAAACCAGTCTGGAGAGCATATGTGTTGTAGTACTCGTGTGCATCTTCGAGGGTTGGGAATTTCATTCCAACTTGCGGTGCCTTAACAGTGCCCAGTGCCTCAGGGGCAGGATAGAAGAACTTCCCTTCATCCTTTTCTGACTCACTCCCAGAGCTGATGTCTGAATCACTTTCACTGCCTGTATCGTCGCTAGAAATGTCATCGATTTCCATAACATCATGTTCTTCAGCAGTCTGCAGCTGCAGCGAACGGTCCGCATAGCTGGCGCTTCTCTCCAGTTTAACTTGCAATGCCAATGCGGCTTCTTCGTCGTCATCCATGAAATCTGCTGATCGTTCCTGCACGCGAGCGCCATAGTTTATGTTAACCCACCCACCAAGTATGCTGTATTGAAATGCCTGAAACATCAATACTTGCTATATTTTGTTTAGTTTCCATACCTCACGGTTGTTGCTGAGCAGTTGTATTCTTGGTCGCCTCACCGGCTGTTTGCCAGCATCCCGACGCGCCTGCTGTCATTTCATTCCAAGTTAACACCAGGCATTAAGTAGTTTCTAAGAAGGGACAGTGAAGTAGTGACTCCAAGTACCTTAACAACGTTGCACGCAGGTGCTGGCGTCTTCTCATATCCCTTAATAGCCTGTGATGATAACAGATATGTGTGAGACACAGTAGTTCAATGTGTCTATGCCTATGCCTCGGTGGCCTGTTTTCTTCCATGTTATCTACAGATAGATGCACGGAAGGGGATAAAAGATGTGATGTGCTCAAGTACCTCTTCTCCATACACCTGCACTTGGCGCAGGATCGGCACATGGGAGCCATCATCCCCAGCGACAATGTATATCACCCTCTTGTTCGCGGAGCTCCCGGGGGTTTTCGCCGAACTGCTGTTCGATTTCGCAACCTGCAACAGTTTCAAAGAGCGCATTTTTCACTCAGGATCCACACACCACACACACATAATGCCAAGCCTCTCCTCAACAAAGGCTTCTTTCCAGTAATCTTACCACTCTGGAACTGGTCGGAAGAGCAGCAGCTGCTGGCGCCTGCGGCGCGTGACCGCCTGCTGCCCGCGCCGGCGGCGCACTGGCCGTCTGAACCGCCGGCTGCGCCGGAGTTGCGGGATCTTCTTTCGCCTGAAACGAAGCGATTTGTCAGGCATAAACCCTGCGCGGCGGAACATTTATGGTGGGTTTGGGGAGGCATTACCGTGTAGGCAGCGAGATACTCCTCCATCGCCGGTGTCGGCCGCCGGGAGCGCGCTCCGGCGGAGGTGGAGTGTGAGTCTAGATCCGGATTCGAATGGGGAGAGGAGCGGGGGGCGAGGGGTTTGGGCCTGGATCCCGTGCGGGTGATGGGGGAGGGTGGGGAGGGGAGGTGGCTGCTGGATCTGGCCGGGGAGGGTGGATAAGGTGGTGGTGGTGGTGGTGGCGGCGGCGGCGGCGGCCGCCGTTGCTGGAGGGACGGGGAGGGAGGAGGAGAGGTAGGTAGGTATCCTGCGCCGGCTGCGGAGAATAGGGTTATGGGAGAGAGGGGCGGAGTTTCCCTATTGGTCGCCTGTAGCAAAGGGTTGACGCTATGCCGCGCCTGAGCACGCTCACATGGGCCGGCCCGACTTGGTAGCCCAAGCCCACGAGCGGTTTGCCCGGCCTGTTTGATTAGTAAGATTCTCAAAACACGGAATAAAAAAAGAGAGCAACTAATTAACGAGCGCTCCTTCGGGAGCCTCGCAAGGATCATCGTCACTTGGCGTGCTCTCAGCTATTCGCCACGTGTCGCGGTCTGGGTGCTTCTCCGGATTTTGTTTTTTATTATTTTTCCGCACGTGTTTTCGGCTTCTTAAATGATTTTTTCCGGGTTTTTTTTTATGTTTTGGTTTTCCACCGGTCTTCCCTAGCTTTTCGACAAAAAAGAATTGCATTTTTTCGCGAGAGTCACGGTTTTGTTTACACGAGAGGCACGGTTGTGCTTTCGCGAGAGGGTCGTGCCTCTTGGAAACGATAAAAAACGTGTTTTCTGTTTTTTCTTCTTCCGCGAGAGGCACGGTTTTGCTTCCGCGAGAGGCACGGGTGTGCTTTCGCGAGAGTCACGGCTGTGCCTCCTCGGAAACGAAAAAAAAACATGTTTTCTGTTTTTTTCTTTCGTGAGAGACACGATTTTGCTTCCGCGAGAGGCACGTTGTGCTTTCGAAAGAGGCACGGGCGTGCCTCTTTTGAAAAGGGAAAAAAAACGTGTTTTCTGTTTTTTTTCTTTCGCGAGAGGCACGGTTTTGCTTCCGCGAGAGGCACGAGCGTGCCTCTTTCGAAAAGCGAAAAAATGTGTTTTCTATTTTTTTCTTTCGCGAGAGGCACGGTTTTGCTTCCGCGAGAGGCACGGTTGTGATTTCGTCAGAGGCACGGGCGTGCCTTTTTCGGAAAGGGGAAAAACCCGTGTTCCCGGTTCGGTTTTTTCGTTGGTTTTTTCATCCTGTTTTTTGTGAAAAAAAAGTTCGTCAAAACATATCAACATGGGATCTAGTTTTGAAGATCTCGACGCGAGGAATCCAATGGCGAAAGCGGTTCGGGATTTCGACGCACGGTTTAAGAGATGAAACATTTTGAATAAACGGATCTAAAAAAAGGAAAACACCCAGGTTGCGACAAGTGGCGCACATGCAAGGAGTACTCCTTAATTAATGATTTCGGTAAAAAACCATAGGATTAGAATGTCATGCTCATCTCAGTCCTACAGAATTTTGTGTTTGTTGATTGCATCATAGGAAAATCAAAGGGTTCTTTCAAGGAGATTTGAGTGGACGCAATAAATCCTATGGTAAGTACTGCAAAGAAATCCTTAAAAAAATTATAGGATTTAATCCTATGAATCAAACAACCAACATAGAGAAAATTGCAAAGGATTTGAATCCTCGAAAATTCCTATGGTATCCTTTGAATGAGAGGAACCCTTAGTCCTAGCTTCGCAGGATCTTGTTTTCATTCTTTTATCTTCTTCGGGGCTTCTCTATCAGTACCATTCTCTTTAGATTTTTGTTTTTATTAGTTTTATTCTATAATTTCCTTTCTTTCATTTTATAAATTGTGCTTTCATATTTCCCTTTTTTAAGTTTGTCTCTTTTGTTTACTTTCCTTTTTGTTTTAAATTTCTGTTACATTCATATTTTTACTACTTGCATATTTTCAAAATTATATTTTTTAATCTATGATTTTTTAAAGTTAATAAATACTTCAAAATGCATAGTTCTAAACATCTCATGAACATTTAAAATTCATGGACACAAAAACCCAACATATTTCAATGTTCACAAACCTTTAAAGATTGGTGAATGTTTTTTTTTGGTAATAATACATCTTAATTCTGTCAAAAAACTGATAGCCTATTTTTGTTAGCCGGTTTTCTGTAGCTAGCAAACTAAAGTATGTCCTAAAATATATTTACAAATTTCAAAGTTGTCATGACATAATTTTATTGAATATACATTGTTTTATCAATTATTTGGAATAACATATAAACACTGCACCAAAGAGCTAGTTGATGTTTTCTTCTCTTTGATTAGGAAAGTTATATAGTTTCCAAAGGTCAAAAAATCTCGAAAACATGGGAATTGTTTGGTCTGCGCCAAAAGACGGAGCAAGGAGGCCAACATGGCCCACACGCCCCACCCAAACGTCGTAGGGGCCAGTGTACGCCCCTAGTTCATAGATACCCATAAAACTTCTTTAGAATTATAGCATAATTTTTTGCCGTCACTCCATGGTTCGAGATGTTCTAATGTGGTGCCGGTGGGCACCACATGAAATCTGTGTTGTTTAGTAGGGACATGAAGAATTGAATGGTAGTGTGGTGTTGGTTGAGGTCGGAATGACACATTCTCAAAACACGGAATAAAAAAACATAGGATTAGAATGTCATGCTCATCTCAATGCTACAAAAATCTGTGTTTTGATTGCATCATAAGAAATCAAATGATTATTTCAAAGGGATTTGAGTGAACTCAATAAATTCTATTGTAAGTAGTACAAAGAAATCCTTAGAATTCTTTTTTATAGGATTCAATCCTATGAATCAACCAACCAACATAGGAAAAAATACAAGGATTCCACTCCTCCAAAATTCCTATGGAAATCCTTTGAATCAAATGAGCCCTTATTCGCTCGCTTCGCTCGATCTTTTTCATTCTTTTATCGTCTTTGGGTCTTCTCTATCGGTTTTCACCATTCTCTTTAGATTTTTTGTTTTTTAGTTTTATTTCACAATTTCCTTTACTTTCATTTTATAAATTGTCACTTCATTTTGTTTCTCCATTTTTAAGTTTATCTCTTACATTTACTTTCCTTTTCATTTTTAATTTCTAATACATGCATATTTTTAGTACTTGCATATTTTAAAAACTTCTGATTGTTTTAATCTATGATTTTTTTGAAAGGTACTGAATACTTAAAAACATGCATAGTTTTAAATTATCATGAATATTTAAAATTCATAAACATTTTAAAAGTTTGCCAACATATTTTAATATTCACTAACCTTTAAAAATTGGTGAGTGTTTTTTTGGCAATAATACATCTTAATTCTGTCAAAAAACACTGACAGCCTATTTTCTTTAACCATTTTTTCTAGCTAGCAAACTGAAGTATGTTCTAAAATATATCTATAAATTTTAAAGTTATCATGACATAATTTTATTGAATATACATTGTTTTATCATTTATTTCTGGGAAAAAATGATAAAATGTCAGTTTTTGAGGAAAAGTAAATGATAAAACACTGTATATTGAGCAGTGCGAAAATGCTAGTTGATGTTTTATTTAACATATAAACAAAGTGCGAAAGAGCTAGTTGATGTTTTCTTTTCTTTGGTTTAGGAAAGTTATATAGTTTCCCAAAGTCAAAAAATTTAGAAAACATGGGAATTGTTTGGTCTGCGCCAAATGATGGAGCGAGGAGGCCCACCCGCCGCACCCAAGCGTCTGGGCTGGAGTACGCCCCTAGCTCATAAATACCCAGAAAACTTCCTTAGAATTATAGCATAATGTCACTCCATGATTCGAGATGTTATAATGTGGTGTCAGTGGCTACCACATGAAATTTGCGTTTGTTTAGTAGGGTCGTGGAGAATTGGATGGTAGTGTGGATTTGAGGTCGGAATTTCACATCCTTGTTAATCAGGGTTCAACTCCCTTCGATCGGGGAGGGGGGATTTCCGGTATCTCACCCATCTAGGCTCCTTTTTCATATATCCTATACACCTAAAAGAGTGAACGACACTAACTTATTTATCTTAACATGCAAGTCTGTCATGTCATCATACAATTATTTATGTGATAAGACTCACCTCAATATGCAACCATGCATGGGAAAAGAACCACCACCACATGCAACCATGCATGGAAAAATATTTTTTATTCTATTATTCTATTTTTATTCAAGAGACATTCTACAACTATAAATATTTAAATATAATAAATCATATCTACTTTTAATTTCAGCTCACGTGTTATTATTCTATATATTTGTATTCCACACAATCATATCTCATTGAATGTATTGCAACCGATTCTCGCAATAACACGCGCGGTATCATCTAGTTGTACATGGGGCTCCTCCCCTATTGGACCTCATTATTAGGACGGTGGATATGAGCCCGTGATGATCATGAAGTTGCATCAGTAGTTCTTGCTGGCATATTATATCTGGAATGAAGTGGTCGTTGGAATAATTGGAGCTCGAAGGGTCAATGACCTGAACCTTTTTGGCATGCTACTAGCAAATATGCCCGTGCGTTGCACCGGGAGAATCAAAACACACTTTCCTGGCCCAATGACCCAAGACAACATTCTATTGCATCAGCCATGTAATATATATTTTACCAATGGTCTTAAAATGCATGTATGAGATGCTACACTTCAATCATGAAAGAATTGATTAATTTAAATATCTAAATTACCTTCCTAGCTAATTTGTAGTATAAGGAGTCATTACCTTCATCATTTGATTTATCATTGAGAGCCTAAATCATGAGGATCGTACATGTATGTACATATATAAGAAATTAAGGTTTAATTGGTAAGTTACCAGATGCCCATTACTGATTTTCGTTACCAAATTTCTTCTAAACATACATGCACGGAGACCTATAAAGTCTAAAGTACAACTCAATTATCTTTCATATAGAAGGAAACATAATAAACAGATTTGCACATACCACACTAAAACGAATTTTTTTATTTGAAGAGGTCACACTAATTTTCATGAAATCAGGTGTATGATTCAGAATTTCTTTTTTAACCATGCATGCTTCAGATTCCACGAAAAGTCATTATTCCCCATGCGTTGAAACGAAGAAAAAAAAATCAACCCTCATACACACACCTAACAGCATCGGCGAATCCCTTCAAATCTTTCACAATGCCACACGAGAAATAACATGATAAGTGGTGTCGCGCAAAGTTCATAAGGTTGTATTATTTGTGAAATGTACTCAACATGTTTCCAATTTATTAGACAACAGAAATATCAACGTTAAGACGGGATTTTCAAAATACCCCATATAAAGAAGATATTAATAAAGGTTGCAGCATAAATGGAATTTTAGGAATGATGATTAATATAATAGCATATTTCAAATCTACACATCTTTTTAAAGGGATTTCCATATATAACATGTTAGATTTGGAGTTAGGATTTGAAAGTGATTAATATAATACCATATTTGAAATCTACACATCTTTTTAAGGGATTTCTATATATAACATGTTAGATTTAGAGTTAGGGTTTGAAAGTTATGAGTATTTTTGAAATATTTGAATATGTCCAAAAATAGAAAGAATGAAAATAGAGTAACTGGTACATTGTGCAGCCCATCTGCTAAGTGACGCTGGGGCGAGTAGTAATATCCTACGCCTACCAACATTAATAGGAGAGAAAAAGAAGAAAAGAGATGCAGCCCATCTGCTAAGTGACGCTGGGGCGAGTAGTAATATCCTACGCCTACCAACATTAATAGGAGAGAAAAAGAAGAAAAGAGAGAAAGGGGAATCAAACCTGGGTCTCCCAGGTCAAGAGGTGAGGCTCACACCACTACGCCAGCCACCCACAAGTTATTGACTACATGGGCTTAATTTTAATAATCGAGCTTGCCGCGGATTTTAGAAGGGGCAAACCGAACCATTTTTTTTTCACTTACCAATGGCATGGTGGGTAATTCTTTACAACCTCAGGGGCAGTTTTAATGACGGACGACAGAAACCCAATTCTCTTTATTATTAGGTAAAGATATGATTAGTTGTTCAAATTTGCAGGAGGTGGCGACTGGCTTTTCCCCTCGACCCATTGGCACCGTCATAGGTTTCCCTGCCCTTCGTTGGTCGCAGTGACGAAAGGAGGGCGGGGGAACCTCAGATCTGTTTTGTCTAGTCCGTGTCTTGTAGGGTTCTCGAGTTCTTCGCCAATAATGAAATTGGGGTAGTGTAGATCATGGGATAACGGTTCCTCGGCTTTCCCCATGTCGATGGCCTTCCTTGGAGGGGTGTCGATGAGCCGGGGGATGATGTCAATCATCGGGCATTTGTTCTAACGTGATTAACGTTTGTCCACCGCAGCAGCGGCCTGCGGAAGGGATGGTGTCACGATGTGCTTTTGATCTCCAGATCCATCTACGTACAATGAATCTCAACGAGACACGACTTCATATGGGGAACTTGTGACGTTTTTGCCCCCCCCCCCCCTCTGTCTAGCCAGAGTTGGGATTATTCTCTGGCCCTTCTGGATACCAAATTCTTTGGGACGATGATCTATTTATATCGCGATCGCCAATGTCTTCTAGTCTACATAGACGACTTCCCGACCTCGCTTTTACAACTCACTTGTTTCAACAAGGTTACTCCACTAAGTCAGGGACCCATATGCAGGAACGAGCTTTGCTTACAACGCATCGTCCAGGGATGCAGAAGGACGATGCAAGGAAGTTACTGTAAAGACGGCTTTATATACTAGTAGTAGTATTATAAATGGCCTTGCGGCTTTTTAGGCAAAAGAAGAGGAAGAAAAAGTTGTATCGATTCGCATGCTCGCGTTACTAAAAATGTGTGCGCGCACTTTGCAGTTGATCCATTGTGGACAGTGTTGCTAAATTGGTCAGTGATGGCCACGCAGCTGCGTCGGTAGTTCCCGCCGTGTTAAAAATTCAAATTGCCAGCGATGATCACGCATGGATCAGCAGTTCCTGCTGTCCGCGCCCTATTAAATCATGAACGCGCGGATGCCGCGTTTGGATCGATCTAACTTTAGCTAGGTCCCGTAGTGGTTGGTAGAGCCGCGTGCACTGCCTTTCTACAGTTCTCCAGTTCTCTATATATGACGGTATGAGCGACACTCAGCTATCCTGTTGAGACAGTTGAGTTGTTGCAGGCTTGCAGCTAGCAGATCTGCTATAGCCCCTTGGAGTTTTGTCCGCTTCATTAAGAGAAGGAGGTGGCCTCGATCCTAACATTGCAAGAGGTATGGACTCAATCAAGCTCCCCCGGCCCGGATGCATGCAGGCTAAATACATAATCTTGTTTCTGGAGTGTATTTTGTTCTTAGGCAGACAGAAAAGTGACTATATTAGTGCGCCATAGAGGAGGCTTTTCTTCTTCTTCTTTTGCACCTTTAATTAGTGTCATTCGTTCGCGGTATACTCTTGTCATTATTCACCACATATAGTATGTACCATAACCCGAATTGACGTGCTTGTTTTTAAACTAGGTTTAATTGATTTTGGATACACTGGTAATTGCCCGTGCGTTGCAACGGGGTACAATTATTGTAGTATTTGAGCCCGTGATTTACCGGTCCATATTAATGTGATTGTCTAAATAGATGTTTATCAAATCCTGCCCGTGATTTACCTGTTCATATTTTAGGATTTTAGTTTGTAAGCATTTATTGGCTTACCAAAACCATAAGTTTATTCGTTGAGTCTATAGAAGGTGGGACAGTTAAGTTAGGTTTCAAGGAATGATGCTTAGTACTGAAAGAATACAAGGTTGGACAAGCACTCCGCCTGGCAGGAAAAGAAACACTATTGTTTTGAAGCAGTAAGATATAGATAAAGATATAAACATAGACATAGAGAGACTAGTACTGAACAAAAGCAGTGAGGCTTCAGTGGGGATTAGTCAACTTATTTCTTATTTTAGTTTAGTTGTTTAGGTGCCTAGGATGTTTTTGTCTAAAAAATAGACGGAAATGCCAAAAAGGGTTACATTTTCCAAACTCTTACCCTCAAGCCCTTGTTAGGATAGGAAAAACATAAAAATGAAGTTCAAATGTTATTTGACAAGAATATATGGGGAGAAGTAGATTCATCGCTACCTTAATCGTGCATCTTACACAAGAAACCAGAGTTTCTGACGGAATTGATGTTTATTATGGCTTTATTTATGGACTCTGCAGAGAATATGTCGAAAGCGGAAGTATCATTAGGAGAAGGCGTACTGCTGGGAGATTCATCACTGCCAAAAGAAGCTGATAGAGTGGCAATATTGTTGGGAGAAGGGGTGCGTCTGGGAGACTCGTCGCCATCTCATCAGCAAGAGATAGCTGTTGACCATGGTCCGCACATGTCGATTGATGAGTTGTTGAAAGTGATAAAAGGAGCAAATGGCATGCCGGTGCTGTTCGTCCCCTCCAACGATGGTCGGCTGGTGGCAGTAGCCGTGGAAGGCCTTCAGAATTTAGTGCCTGCTGCAAACCGCGACAACGATGGGCTTGGTGAAAAGGAGCAACAAGCTTTCTTTTCATGGTTGTTGCTCATGGCGTCACTGGTTGCCACCGTCACCTTCACCGCGGCGCTCACCCCACCCGGTGGTTTTTGGGACAATGACAACCAAGCCAAGGGGTATGTCGCCGGTACCTCGGTTATGCGTGACAAATTTCCTCAGAGGTATCGCTTATTTCAGTTCAGCAACAAGATGGCCTTCTTTGGATCCTTGATGATCATTGGAATGCTTGCCAACACCGTAAATAACAAGCCGAAGGCCACTGCATTGAGAAGGAAAATATGTTTCCCATTTATTGTAGCCTTTTGCATTGTGGGTTTGGGGACTAGCTTCGTCACCGGCATGTCGTGCGACCACAAAGAAGATGTTTTCAACGCTTCTATGCTTGTAGGTGTCCTTGTCAACATCTCCATCCCTTGGGTTATGAGTTGTCGACCCCGGAATCCTTGATTTAAGATGCTGGCGTGTTGTTAACAAGTACTCCTTTGGAGAATCCTTACAACCTGCAAACTTATATCCATGTGGAGTAAGCAAGTAACGTAGGTTTATCTAGGTTCCTATTTGTAAGTGCTTGATGGCCCTCATTTTACTACTCATTTGCTTCTAACTCCTATATACATTGACGCATATGAGACTGTAACTGGATTCCTTTATATCAGGAACATGTTATCAATTCGTAAGCATGCCATCACAGTACAAGTGCAGCGCAGCTGCTTAATCATGTATACTACGAGTTCTGAGGTTGGTCTTAGGGCATCTTCAAAGCGGACCCTCAAACCCCCGCAGCGGTTTGGACGTGTTGAGCCGTCCAATGCGACTCATGCGAGCCTGTATCGGTCCGTCGAGTGATCCGGACGTACTTTTTCCGGCGAACCCAAGACAAACGTGAGGGTGTGAGAGTCCGGACATTCGTCTAACCAATCAAATGCCACCACATATCTGTTCGTCTTTATAGGTTGCCGGAAGGACGCTGCTATTTGAGGCTGCTTGTAATGGATAGTATCATAAGTTAGTATCATGCTTATGATACTAGTGTAGATACTACTTCTCTAATGCATAGTATCATATATGACTTTATTTATTGCCATGCATGATACATAGTAGTCTCGCATTTATTATGATACAGTATCATGATATGATACTCAACCATCTCTTTCTTCATTTAATTCCATGCCACCTCATCTAAATTGCCTAGTTGGCATGCATGATACTAGATATGATACTCTCATTACGACCAGCCAAAGGGAAAGAGAGCAATTAGCCGCTCGCCGCTGCTATTAGCATGTAACTGTTGGCTGAAGGCTACTAAAACCAAAGTGTGAAACGGCAAAAAGCGAGTAATTACTACACAATTTGGCGGAATGATACTAAAACCTAAAATTAATAATACTAGTTTGGCGAAAGGTACCAAAGTGCATTGGCGGAAGCTGTACTAACAACAAAGTGCATTGGCGGGAGGATCTATTTTTTCGTTAATATAAAACAGACATTTAAGTTATAGGGTTGGATGACGGGCTCTATGTATCAGTATCCGAACATCGGTCCAGACCAATTTTTAAACAAATAGCATATCCGTTTGCAAGTCAGCGTCGAAAATGCCCTTACTCATCGGTTACTTGTTCTCGTGGGCTTCACTTCTCTGCAACAGTGGAACTGACAGCCGTCATTCATCACGGGGTCAATTTGAAATGGCTGAATTTTTTTGGTTGTGTCTGACTGACGCTGCACAAAGGCAGAATCTGCCATGAACTGCGGCACGCACCTTTGGGGCTGGAATCTAAACTCGGAACTTACGAGCTAAGAGCAACTCTAGTAGACCCCGCATCCCGCCGGACCGCAAAACACGTTTGCAGTTGGCGCAAAACAGCTTTTACGGGTTGGCTTGGGCTGACACAGATGCAGACCCCCCAAACGGATCCGTAAAAAAGTATATTCGCGGAATATATTTTTTACGGGTTGGCTTTACGGGGTCTGCTCTTTGCACCGCTGCATCTCGCGTATCGTCAGCCCGCAAATATCAAATACAACATAATTCAACAATAAAAAACAAACTGAATTATTCCAATCAAACATAATACAATAATTATCGCATTACAAATAATTATTCAAATAACCGTAGCAAACTTAAATAGTGCAATACAAAATTTGTCATGAATACAAATACAAATGAATACAAAAAAAAGTCACTGTCCGGCCCTTTGCCAATGGTGCTCAATGAGATCTTCCTGAAGTTGAAAGTGGGTGTCTGCATTTTCAATCTCTCTTTCTATGTCTGAAGAAAAGCTCTAATGCGGTTTGGGTCTCTTGCTGGTTTGACACGGCTACCCACATTGTCGTAAAAGAATTCTAAGTTCAATCCTCTCTCATCTTCAAGAATCATATTGTGCAGGATAACACAACATGTCATTATGTTCTTCAAGGTTTTTTTATCCCAAAAACGAGCAGGACCACGGACAATGGCAAACCTAGATTGCAAAACACCAAATGCTCTTTCAATGTCTTTTCGGGCTGCCTCTTGCACCCTTGCGAATTCACATTGTTTTTTGTTTTGGGTTCTTTGATGCTCTTGACAAATGTGCACCAAGGAGGGTATATACCATCTGCAAGATAATACCCCTTTGTGTATTCATGCCCATTAATAGTGTAGTTGCAAGCAGGAGCATCACCACTAGCAAGCCTAGCAAACAAATGAGACCGTTGCAACACATTTATATCATTGAGAGTGCCCGGCATACCAAAAAAGCAATGCCAAATCCATAAATCCTTGGATGCTACGGCCTCTAGCACAATTGTTGCATCACGAGACTTGCCACAATACATTCCTTGCCAAGCCTTGGGGCAATTTTCCAATTCCAGTGCATACAATCAATGCTACCTAGCATGCCAGGCCAACCTCTCCTCTCATTTGATGCCATCAATTTCTTTGTGTCATCTTCATTGGGTGCCCGAAGATACTCACAGACTCAATTTTGCTATCTTCACCATTGCGAAGATACTCATCGGCATAGTCAGCCGAAACACCATATGCAATCAACCGCATAGCTGCAGAGATTTTTTGATATGCACTAAATCCCTTTAAGCCCGCGGCATTTCTTCTTTGAGTAAAACACCGGCAATTTGCCTCGCAAGCTTCAACAATTTTCATAAAGAGGGACCGGCACATTCGGCACCTTCTCCGGAAGAGGTGCGGAGGATATGTAGGATTCTCCGCAAAATAGTCTTGCATCAACATCTCGTTCCCAAGATGGCGATTCTGAGGAATGCACAAACGACCGACAGTTGATCCTCGCCTCCTCTTCCGGTGCTCGTCTTCGTGCTCCTTCACGGCAAGCGCCATGACCAATATTTGCTGCCGAAAGTTGGCAAGCATGCTCTCAACATCCGAGTCGTCTGAATCGGACGAATCGGATAGCAAGAACTTCTCGCACGGGGTCAACTCCATCTACATGCACACCGGCGCGTCAATCTACTATGCAGCTCGCAAAAATCACAAAAGAGGGACTAACCGGTGGCGGCTGATCCCGGGCGGCGACGAGGGGGTGCGCTCGACGGTGGTCGATCCCCGACGGTGGCGGC